>NC_135715.1:12990375-13277247 GCF_964656455.1 Halichoerus grypus | reverse complement strand
TGAAGAAAGGGGAATCCTCTTACACTGTTGGTGGGAATGCAACTTAGTACAGCCACTTTGGAAAACAGTGTGGAGGTTCCTCAAAAAATTAAAAATAGAGCTACCCTATGACCCAGCAAATGAACTCCTGGGTATTTACCCCAAAGACACAGATGTAGTGAAAAGAAGGGCCATATGCACCCCAATGTTCATAGCAGCAATGTCCGCAATAGCCAAACTGTGGGAAGAGCCGAGATGCCCTTCAACAGATGAATGGATAAAGAAGGTGTGGTCCATATATACAATGGAATATTACTTAGCCATCAGAAAGGATGAATACCCAACTTTTACATCAACATGGATGGGACTGGAGGAGATTATGCTAAGTGAAATAAGTCAAGCAGAGAAAGTCAATTATCATATGGTTTCACTTATTTGTGGAACATAAGGAATAGCATGGAGGACATTAGGAGAAGGAAGGGAAAAATGAACAGGGGGAATCGGAGGGAGAGATGAACCATGAGAGACTATGGACTCTGAGAAACAAACAGGGTTTTAGAGGGGATGGGGGTGGGGGGATGGGTTAGCCGGGTGATGGATATAAGGAGGGCACGTACTGCATGGAGCACTGGGTGTTATATGAAAACAATGGATCATGGATCACCACATCAAAAACTAATGAGGTATTGTATGGTGACTAACATAACATAATCAAATAAAAATAAATAAATAAAATAATTGGAAAAAATAAAATTAAAATAAATTTTTAATGTAAAAAAATAAAAAAGAAAGCATGAACACTTAAGAATTTTCCCACTTGGGCGCCTGGGTGGCTCAGTTGGTTAAGCGACTGCCTTCGGCTCAGGTCATGATCCTGGAGTCCCTGGATCGAGTCCTGCATCAGGCTCCCTGCTCGGCAGGGAGTCTGCTTCTCCCTCTGACCCTCCCCCCTTCATGTGCTCTCTCTCTCTCAAATAAATAAATAAAATCTTTAAAAAAAATTTTTTTTTCCCACTTGTTTTTAGACACATTATTTGAGTGTGATTAGTGTCAACTTGTGATGTGTCTTATTTCTGATGTGCTTTCCGAGACTTTAAGAAGGATACTCTCTATTGCAACCGTAAACTTTTTTTTAATTGAAAAATTTTTAGTTCTCCAAAGAAAACCAGTATATGCTCATTATAGAAAAAGTAATCAAAAGTCTTTTTCTCCTGATTTTAAGCACTTTAAACTGAAAATCCATTCATGCTTCTAGAAGACTCTTCTGGAGTAGAGGTGCTAAGGTCCTGTGATAGTCTATTTACTCTTGTATCAAGGGAATCTACAGAGAGAACATAAGGGTCTTGATGGGAAAAGTCTGAGTTAGTCACAGCTTGATTGCAGCTCAGGTTGATGAGAGAAGGCCAAGCCTACAGCTGAATTTTCTCAAGTGGCTTGTTTTAAATTAAATGTAGTTGTGAAGACATTTGACTCCCAGCCCTAGCTGTGTTTTTTCACTCTCATGAAGGTCAGCAACTGGGCCTTTCTTGTTCACGGCTGCCTTCTCTAGCATAAGACACCGAGTGAGGATGGGCACATTCTACCCTTGCTGACTGAGAGTTGAATTAAACCAGGAAATTATGACCCAATATGAAAATTTCTGCAGAGCATACCAGGTCATTGTTCCTTAAAGGACCTAGTGGTCCTTTAATTAAAAAAAAAAAAAAAAAAAGAGGGTACATCTGGGGGTGAGAGGTTTTCCAAGCACAACCAAGCAGATTTCAACACAAATGATGGTAAGGAAAGTTTCTACTTCAATAACAGTAATAGTTAATGCTTATTGTACTTACTATGTATCAGGTACTGTTCTAAATATTTTACAAATATTAACCAATTTAATTCTCACAGCAGCTCCTATTTCAGAAATGAGGAAACAGACTGATGACAGTTAAGCCATTTTGCTTAAGGTCTTATCACTGGTATGTTCTGAAGGTCACAAAGCTGGAATCACACAAAGCTGGGATGGAACATACAGCTGGCTCCAGAATCCGTCCTTAACCACCACACAAACCACTTCTTTAAGGGGCCCTTGATGGTGAGCTCTTCCAGCTAAACTAAACTCTGCAAGTTGTTTCTAGAAACTGTTCTAGGGTCTACCTTCTCCTTTGGGATCTACAAAGCTGCTTGAGAACTGTGCTTGGCTTGAGATTCAGTAGTGTTGAGTTGCTAAGGCTCTGTGAGTTCTGCCTCAGGAGTGGGAGCTCCTGGGACTGTTTGGTTTATGGTCATACTAACAGCCCTGTAGACTGGCCACCATGTGTCACACCCTGCAGATCAACATGACATCTATTTGAGGCTTATGCGTGTCTACTCTTGTCGGGAGAACACTGTATTCAGGGGGATTCAACATTTGGATGACTTAACAATTAGAGATGCTTCTGTAAGAAACTTCTAGAAGTCTCTCCAAGACTTTGGGCTCTCTGCCAGAGGGCACGGTGACAGTGCAGCCAACAGTCCACATCTGTTTCATCAATCAGTGTCTGCACAGGAACAGATGGTACCACCCAATGAAGATCGTCCAGGAAGATTAATTTATAAAGTGATAAGGTACAAAGCTGTGGGTGGGGTGTAGGGGAAGTGCAGGAAGAGGGTAGGTGCCGGAGCTAGTGGCAGTAGCCCTGTGCCGGCCCCGAGACCTGGGGCAGAGATGGGGCGGGGGGTGCCTACAGCCTCCAGAAGGTTCAAGGCTCTTGGTTGTTTTGAGAGGAGCATCCATCTTCAAACAAGAAATGGGGCCCTCCCAAGGTGACCTTACAGGGAAAGAATTGGGGGAATAAATACCCCATCCTCACTCTCTTTCCCTCCCCATATCTCTTGTTAGGAATCCTTTTTGGCTGGACCCAAAAGTGAGCAAGGAAGATTGAGATGGCTTTGATGTAGTCCAGAACAGTCAGGCTTCCAGGGTGGAGAACAGTGGGAGAAGAGGGAGAGTGGATCTGGAGAGGGATATTTGGAGACAAATAGCCAACACAGGGGTCAGCTAGACTACTAATAGATTGAAGCTGAGGGAGAGCTCACACCAGTGGGAAAGAGATGGAGCATGGGAGATGGGGATGTCAGAACAATGACCCATGAACAAAGAACCAACACAAGATAGTCTTGTTCTCGTTATGCCATAAGCAGGGCAAGCTGAGGGTCATAAGATAGCCTTGCAGCCTCCAGGTATAAATACAACCTGTGGCTAGGGGCCAGGAGGTCATTTGGTTCCCTGGTTATTGCACTAAACGATGTGTAGGAAACATCTGGAGACAGAACAAAGCCATCTCCATTGGGACCCAGGGACAACCCCACAGATGTGACAGTTACGGTCACAGAGACAAAGTTGCAGTATAACCTGAATCCTTCATCCTGACAGAAATGCCTGCTGAAAAGCTGTAAATGAACAGTGAGTGCCTTTATAAGCCTGTACTTTCTTTTCTTTTTTAAAAGATGTTTTAGTAACTTTTAGTAGACTGACCTTCCCACAGACAATACCTATAAACTCTGAAAACAAATATTTAATTTTCTTGATTTTATTTCAGCCTTAGTGCCATGTAATTGACCTTTCATATTGTGTAAGGTTAAGGTGTGCAACATGCTGACTTGATATTCTTACCTGTCACAACAACGACTGCCACCATAGCCTCGGCTAACACCTTCATCATCTCACATGACTACCGTGTTTTTTTTGTGTTGAGAACATTTTTAAGATCTACTCTCTTAGCAATGTTCAAGTACATACTACAGCGTTATTAACTATAATCACCGTGCTGTACAATAGATCCCCAGAACTTATCCACCTTAAAACTGGGAGTCGGTCCTCTTTGACCAACCTGTACTTTCCTAAATTTTGTATACTAACAGCATGGGAATTTGAAACCAAAACAATAGTTTTATCTGAATCACATCTCTAGAATCTGACTATATGGCAACAACGCAGTGAGCAGGACCCAGCAAACGACAGCCGAAGAGTCCCATCCAGCTTACGTCCATTTTTGTAAATAAAGGTTTTTTGGGTGCTACCATGGTCATTCATTAACATATATATCATTTGCTTTCATGCTACAACAGCAGGGTTGACTAGTTGTGACAGAAACCATATGTTTGTGTGCAAAGCATATATGCACCTAGGGAAGGACTTAGACCCAACACCATCGTTCTGCAAAGAAATTTCCCCTTAAAGAGACACAAAATGTTTACTTACTGTGGAATTGTATAGTGTTTGTCCATAACTGGCTTTGTTTGGGATTTTGTTCTTTATCTTTCTCCTTCACTTAGCTGAAAATCCTGATTTGAACTGTCCGAGGGAGAGAAGAAGGAAAGGCACTTGGCAATTGTGCCTGGCGAACATGAAATTTCATATCAGGCTGTTCTCCGCATCTATTTCCCGAATCGTGTCTGGGATATTGATTTGGTAGATGAAGACTGACCCCAGAGTTGCCCAAAGGTCTCTCAGTGCTTCCGACCCTCAGGCTTCACCGTGTCCCTGAGCTATTTGCCAGGTTTCTCTCAGACTTTGCTCTATGAAGGGTGAGACCTCACTGCAAGGCAGGTGACCTGGCTTCCAGCTGTGCAGGCTGAGAGAGAAGGTAAACATTTTCACTGCAGAGAAAACACTATCTTCCAAGACTTTCATTCATTCAACAATTATTTATTAAGCAGCTATTCTGTGATAAGCATTCTTCTGGGTACAGGAGATGTGGCCGTGAACAAAACAGACAAAAATAAATAAATTCTTGCCCTCATGAACATTCTGATTGTGTGTGTGTGTGTGTAAGAGAGGGAGGGAGGCAAACGTTTTTGTTTATGTTAACATATAGTATGCCAGATGATGATAAGTTCTAGAGAGAGAATAAAGGAAGGAAAGGTAAGAGAGAGCGCTAAGCTGAGCAGGGCGGGGGGAGGGGTTCTTCAAGCAGAATATCTCTTGAGGCGTTTGAAATATCTATTGATACCTGAAAACTGATCTACCTGTTGACTGTCATAGTGGTGGGAAAATGAGCTCTTTCCTTAACATTCAACATTATCAGAAGAAACATTGCCAAGGCACTAGAAAAGTCGTTAGCTATTTGACCCTCACCTCAGGGAGGAGAGGAAAAGAAGTCATTTATTGAAAACTCAGCTTTGCTGGGGCTTGAAATGGTTAGCACTGTGCTGGTTGCAATCCATCCCCTGCCTTCCTGTGCGCACCTTTGCTATATTACACACGGCCAAGTGGAGGTGGTGACGTGGTCCACCCAGAAACGCAAGAGACAGAACACAGAAGGTGACTGATGCTGGCCACCTGGAGACAGGCTGGCCAGACTGCTATCGACATTTTCTCAGCAGGCCCAGAAACGTGTGTGAGCCGGGCAACGATCCTCTCACCCTCCCTTACTCCCCTGGGAGTTTTCATAACAGACAGAAGGACCCAGGGCTTCAGAAATTCTGATCAGAGCACTCAGTGGTCCCACATGAAAATACTCCTTTGCACTTGCCAAGGCCTACCCAGTGGTGCAAAACTCTGCAAGAAAGCCGGGCCTGGGGATGGGACTTGAGTTCGAGGCATACACTGAACACACTGAGAACCATGACAAATAAGTTTCCCACACACTTAATTGGTTTGGCCAAGCAGGTTGGATCATTCGCAAAACGACTCCAGGGGAATGGTACCGAGACTGAGAACTTAGCATTGACACCCAGCCACCATCTCTCCTGCCCTGAACAATGGGAGGGCCTTCAGGGCTGGCCGGAACAAAACCTCAACTGCCATCTCTCAGAGGTGCGAAGGAGCTGTGTGATCTACTCTCCAAGCCAAGAACCCCAGGTACCGTGTGAACTGAGCGGCGGAGGTGAGATTAGAGAAGGGTTATCAAGCCTCCATGATGGTCTGGGGGGAACATTTCAGCAGCATTGAGGATGACTTGGTCCCGGAGCTCCACAGGGGGCTGGATGAAGATTTGGTTCCTACAGCCTGAAGTGGATACGCCCCTTCTCCACCTCCCCCATTCGCCAGGGAGCCAACAAGTCTCTGCAGCGTGGGCCTGGGAACTAGGGTTTCCCAGGCCTGGGATGCAGTCCAGAGTTAACACGAGCAAAGTTCAGGATTTCCTGCAGCCTCTGCACTCCGGGTTCCTCTAGCTCAGCTGGTCCCACGGAGCAGCCCTTGGAACCCCCCAGATACACATCGTGGCCCCTGCTGTTTTCCTTCGGATTGTTGCCCTTTCCCACACTGGAGGCAGAAAAAGAATCTTCTTACCCCTAGCTTCTCGCCTTCCTCTTTCCTTCTTATTCTCGCTCCAAATTTAAATACTAGTAAACTAAAATTGTTTTCAAGATTTTTAAAGATACGAATCAGCAACATCATCACTTTTGTTCTCCCCATGAGTGAGTTTGGATGTGACCGGCTGCCTGAGTTGACCTTTTGGGCCACATTTACCCTGTGTGGGGGTAGTAATAACTCTGGCCCCTTTCTTGTACCTACGCCAAGACATACTGCATTTAAGAGAGGCTGACATTCCCTAGGGCATTTTCTTTCTGATGTTTTAAATATTTGCTTATTTTTCCCACAGGAAACTTTACAGTTAGTATGCATTCCTAAGTTGATCATCTGCCCCCTGTGTTTCCCTCTTGAGCAAATCCTTGGGTGGCTCATTACGGACATTTCTCCTAGTCTGACACCCCATAGCGGTGCGAGACACTTCCCTTTGTGCTGTATGACCAATGGCAGCCAGTTCTTGTATTTGCTCAGTAAAGCCTAGCTATTGCCTTGTTCAGGACTCCTCTTCATACAGAAGCAGCATCTCCAAAAGCCAATGGGACCCCATTATTTGTTCATCTTTCCTAGGTTCAAACTCATCATTTTCTCTTGACGGCAGCTCTAAGGGTGGGGCTGGCCATGTAACACAAACCCCACCAAACTCTCAAAGGCAAGATTTTGTCTTCCAGTTACCCATGACGGACCACGGCAAAAGGAAATAGGGACTCAATGAAGATAAACTAGAAGTGGCTCATGCCCACAGGAAAAGGTTCCAGTTAGAACATTCCAGGGAGTCAATTCACAGCATTTATTCTTTATTTTGAAGGAAGAGAGTACCCATCAGAAAATATAACCAATTAGTTCGTATCTTGCCTGTTAGCCTTCAGAATAAGCCAGTGAAACATATTTCTGCTGAAATTCTTAACTTTACGTTGTCAATCATAGGCAGTCCTGGGAGCCAGAAAATGGTACCGTGCATCCACAGGACAGATAACCACTACACAGTACAGCAGCAGGGAAGTCCTTTGTTCTGAGGAGCCCAAGGCTGGGGACGTGCCCTAAACCTTGGACAGATCGTTAACAGACCCTGCTGTTGTTCCAAGGCTTGCTGAACTGGGCGGAGATATTGTCCTCAGCATCCGTTCCCCGGATTGTCCATTTAAGATCAGGGTGTAAGTCCAGGTTAGAAGGTGGGAGATTTTAGTGCTGCAGAAACACTTTTCATGGCTGAATCTCAATTTAGATTCAACTGAATTCTATGAGCACCCATGGAGAATCTGCTCTGTGTGTGCGACTGTGCTAAACGTGGCCATCTCTTTACGGGACTGCGGGGGAGCCATTTACCACCATCTCAGAATAGCCACCCCCGGATTGTGCTGTCCAAAGCCTGCATGGCCATATATATGACCCATCCTACTAGACGCTGCAGGGGTTTCAAAGTCTGAGGAGGGCTCCCTCTGCCTTCAAAGAGCTTGTGGTCTGGGGCAGGAATAGATTGCTACAGAAGCAACTATAATACCAGGCAAAGCAAGCTCAGTAGCAAAATGGAAGTAAGTAACCAAAAAATGAACTCAGAATTAACTCGAGATGTAAGAAGTGGTCAAAGGAAGAGGGACCGAGGGGAGAAGAGGCAGCTGGTGTGTCTTGTGAAGCTCCCGTGCCTGGTCTTGTCAGGCCATCAAGCATCATGCTTATGGAAGGTAACACTGACAACAAGAAAAACTGGCAGATTTTTCAGAAGACTGGAAGCCAGATAGGAAGACACTTCAAAAGGTCAAGGTAAAGGATAAGGGGGCTTGAATTTGTATAGTAACAGTCAAATGGAAGAAGACAATGGAGCTATTCTGAAGTTTGTAAAAATTCATTTTGACTAACCATAAAGTTACAAGTGAGGAAATCGGTAAGAAACAGAGTACTGATGAACCCCAATTTTAGTAACAAGAAACAATGTAGTTAAAGATTTGGATTATACAGGATGGAAGTAGAGGGTATTAGGCTAAGCGAATAAGTCAATCAGAGAAAGACAATAATCATATGATTTTACTTATATGTGGAATTTAAGAAACAAAACAGAGGAGCATAGGGGAAGGGAGGGTAAAATAAAGCAAGATGAAATCAGAGAGGGAGACAAACCCTAAGAGACTCTTAATCATACGAAACAAACTGAGGTTTGCTGGAGGGGCGGGGGGAGTGGGGGGGACGAGATAACCGGGTGATGGACATTAAGGAGGGCACGTGATGTAATGAGCACTGGGTGTTATATGCAACTGATGAATCACTGAACTCTACCACTGAAACTAATAATACACTATATGCTAATTAATTGAATTTAAATAAAAAATAGAAAAATATGCCCACCCCCCAGCAACCCTCAGTTTGTTTCCCATAGTTAAGAGTCTCTCATGGTTTGTCTACCTCTCTGATTTCTTCCCATTCCATTTTCCCTCCCTTCCCCTATGATCCTCTGCACTGGTTCTTATATTTCTCATATGAGTGAAACCATATTTTAAAGAGGCAGACATAATTCTTAAAGGAGATTGCCTAGTGGAGAATCTCCTATGGCTTTCAGCCTAAGGCAAGATTCCAGAGAAAAGTGGTTAGGTCAGTGAAAGCCCCATACTTGTTTTGAAAGTAAAGGAGGGCATTGTAACTTATTTCAATTTACAGTCTCCTATACATCTGAGACCCTTGGGGGTTTCTTAACAGAAGATTTGTCCTGGAGTTCTTGGCAAAGATGAAGAATACTTCCTTGAAATTTTCCGAGTCCATTTTCTCTAAGTGTGGTCCCTTCACCATAATACATACTGAAGATGGAGAGGAGGAATAGAGAAAACTTAATGAGAAAACTTAACTCTGTTAAGCAAAACCTTAACTCACTACATGAGGATGTCATGAGATCACCTAGGAAGTGTTCGAGATCACCCAAGAGTGAACTCTCTGAATTCCATTCAGAATGACTCAGGTTGTAGAACATCCATTATTTCACTTCCAAATTCAGATCCTAGTGCCCTCCGTTACTTTTTCTAGAAGTCTCTCTCTCCTTCCCAGTTCTTTGCTGCTTGAGGAATGCTAACTCATGCTTCAAGTCCTGACCTGGGCCCACTTGCTAGGAACTTGTAAATTCTCAGTTCATGCTTTTATTTCCATTGTACTGAGTTCGGTTGTCTACCAATCTAAGTTTGGTTTTCACTCTTAATCAAGAAAGGTAAGCAAAAAGGTAAGCAAAAATGCATGCTCTTGGGTTAACAAGTAAAGCAAAGGAAAATAAATTTCCAGCTTGTCTGCTGATAATATGCTGCATTTGTGTCAATGAAATAATGCCAAAAAACTCATTGCAAGAGTATGCAAATACTTTCATTTGTATATAAAAGTATACATGAATTATGTATAATAGAAATATGTTTGTAGAGGCTGAAAAAACATTGGAAGGGATACCCATCAATTTCCCCTAGGAAATAGAATTGCGGATAATGAGAAGATTAGGGACTTTCACAATAGCATTTAATCATTTCTTCCCTGCTTGACTTTATTTTAAAAAGAATCCTTTATTTAAAAAACAAAACAAAAAAAAACCCCACATAGTTGTCCCATACTGGATCTCAGAAAATTGTGGTTCATTCAAGCTCGGCACTAAAGGGGGTACCCCCCAGGAGCCCACAACACCCATTTCTCAAATTAGACATGGCTCCGAGCATGTTTCTGAGCGCTTCCATTAGAAAGTGTTCATCATACTAGAGGGTGACCTCTCGGAGGCCACACACAACCAAACTAATTAGTTCAGAGGCTGCACCCCATAGCCCCGTGTAGTCATCATTTGGGGTAAATGAGGAAGCTCTTTAGTTTTATAGTGACAGAAAAGGATTGTTGCCCAAGAAAAACATAGGACCAGCAAAAATTTTAAATGCAGTATTTGACATCATTGTACTAAGAATTAGACAGCCATTTCCCAAAATGGGATGTTCCTCACTGGCCACAGAATCCCTCGAGCTGAGCCTAGTGCCCTCTGCTTGCCTCTGGCTTTTTCCAATATCTCCTCCTCCAGCTGCCAGTCTGCAACCATCAAATTCCGATTCCTTTGTTATGTTAAATTTTCTAACCCCTCAAATGAGGCTTCAGATTTACCTTTAAAGATCCATAAGAGTAAAAAACGGTATCGAGGAGACCCTGCTTCATAAAGGACCTTGTATCCAGGGTCTCTTTCTGTAGCAACCAATAAAGAATCGAGTGAATCAGCATGGCATTCTTAGGCGGCACTCCTTAACCAGACGCATTAGAGTCCATTCAAAGTTGGGAGTGGAGAGAGTATTGTTCCGGAAACAACCACCTGACCATGAGCATTAATCAAGCGCTTTCTATCCATCGGCCACTGGACTAAGGCATCTTTCTTTCCTGTACCATCTCGTTTGGTCTTCACAACAACTCTGAGGTTATAAATAGAAAAAAATTGTCCCAAACCTGGTCTGCGTGATGCAGTTCATAGCCTCCTTCCAAAAAGATACTGGGATTTTACTGATCAAATGTTTAAGCAGTCCCCTGATTAGCTTTAATGGAATTAAGACTTGCCCGAGGAAAGCATCACCCACCCCACAGCTGACTGATCAGTCAACAGTCTGGTGGCTGTTTCTAATGACTTATTTTCCTTTCAGCAATCAGCCGAACAAGGATAATCTGCTTATTGTCTTTTCCTGTGAAACATCTTTACCAAAAGCGAATCCTCCTTGGCCTGTAAGAGGATTCCACCCCCGCAACCTCACTGCAAGGTTTTCATAAAATTTTGACACACGCTCACAGCCCAATTGCCTGAACATTTTTTAACTAAGTAGATACTGTTATATTCACCATTTAACACACAATATGCAGGGCGCCTGGGTGGCTCAGTTGGTTAAGCGACTGCCTTCGGCTCAGGTCATGATCCTGGAGTCCCTGGATTGAGTCCCACATCGGGCTCCCTGCTCGGCGGGGAGTCTGCTTCTCCCTCTGACCCTCCCCCCTCTCATGTGCTCTCTCTCTCATTCTCTCTCTGTCAAATAAAATAAATAAAAAAAAAAAACACACAAGAAAAACACACAATATGCAGTCCTAGATAGAGCGAGAGCATGAAGATTGATCCGTCTAATCTGAAACCCAGGCTTTTAGTGATTGCTTCTCCTCCTTCCCAAGCAAACTGACTTCTCATTCCTTCAGTTCTCATACCACAACATTTGTGACCATCAATCCCACTTGCCCACTGAAACCTTTCAAAGTCTTGTCAGTCAGGATGTCAAGCATGCCCGTGGGAAACGGCAAACTCAGATTGTCCAATTTTGACTCGGGTGAGAAAAATCTCCAAATGGGGAGAGAGGACTGGATGTGCAGCCTTACTCTGTGTCTTCTGTGGGTTACCCTTCACGTAGAGGTTCTCCTTTACCTCCCTAACTGCCATCACACAGGCCTTAGAGGGCAGGCTCCCTTTAATCTCCTGGCTTCCACGGAGACCAAGACTCTTACGCTTTTATCATAGCTGTGACCTGCCCTGAACACTTCAATCAAGGTTTGCTCGAGCCTGGCACTTAAGTAGAAGTTGCTCCTGTCAAGCCAGAGATCAATTCGAAGCAAACTCTTACTGATGGGGAATATTAAAATTACAAATTCTCCTGCATGTGGGTCAAGTTCTGATCAGCTTAGCTTTTGAGGGCTAACTGTGACTTTGAGTGGGACAACAGCGGTGGTACTTTGGTTCAGGAGAAGTCAAATCATGCTGCTTATCATCTTCTGCAGAATCCTCTGAACCCAGAGTGGAATGTGGGAAGAAATGTGGAGTACCTTTGTAAATAAGTCTATTCTGGCCTGGAAATGTCAGCTCTCTTTAAAGAAAACAAGCGCAACAGTTGAGAACTTTTTTTTTTTTTTTTTTTTTTTGGAGAGAGGTGGCCATTCCCCCCTGACACAGAAAACGGAGGGTGATTTCTTCTTTCTTTCCATTCTCCCTTCAATTTCTAATCTATTAATATTAAAGGACTTGAATGCTGTTTTGACTAACCACGAGTTCTTTATCTATGGGAACATGATTCCAATGGGTTTCTTTTATGGGAAAGTGAACTCCTAACTCTCATACAGAGAAGCTGCAGAATGATGAATTGGATGACACGAAAGTCTTCCGGAAAAACACCTCTGCGGAACTTACACGTGCCAGGCAAGCTCTGTGATGGAAGACAGCCCTTCGAAACTTCACAGCGTTTAGCAATGTCACGCTGGTAGTCTGAACTGGTCAGAGTGAGCTATACATACGATTTCGCCCAGATTCTAAGTAGGAAGTGGCTCTTGTAACAACAACAACAAAAAAAGTAACCTCCCCCTCCCGTGAGCTCAGGGCAGGATGCTGACCCCAGAGATAGAGCAACTGGTGGAGAGGATGCAGGCAGGACTTTGTGCTCATATTAAAGAGAAACTTGCAAGGTCAAGGAGCCAAAGGTTACCCTCTTAACTAGTTTAGAAAGAAGCACCAGCACTTGGCAGAGCATATGGAGGGGAGTAAAGACGGCATGATGACTGTATTCGAGGTGGGTTTTGTTTTGGATCAGCTCTGACTGAAGATCACTTGGAGATATAGCAATGTTTTTAAGGTCCCGTCTAGTGCAGAATGACACGAAATAAGACATCATGGGACACGTGGAAAGAATTGGTGGAACGTAGACAGTGCAAGAGGAGAAGGTCCGAGGCTCCACCAGAATAAAGACCTTTCCCAAAACATACTGATTAAGGCTTTTCCTCAGAGTCTTTGTAAGAACTGAAAGTTTATATAAGAATTCGACTGTATATAACATTCAAAGATGTATAGGTTTATATATACATATATGTGTATATATGTGTGTATCATATAAATGTGTGTATATTGTATATATGTGTGTGTGAGTGCACCTAATATAAAATAATGCTCATTCCAACCATTCTCAAAAAAGTACTTTGACATTTTCATGAAGTATTAAGTTTAAAAAATCCTCCTAAATGTTGCATATATAGACATTGAGCAGATAGCAGACAGATAGCACCTATCTGTGTCTTACACTCAGGATTTTATTACCCAGAGTTGATTAAATAGCTAAACAGCCTCCCTTTCAAAGCCCCATATTAATGTAACTTTCACTTCTTCGGGCTGATAGCATGTTCCATGTATAATAGAGGCTATATACACAAATGCACAGTGACATAGTGACTGACGGAGATCTGAAAGAAAATATATATATTTTTTCACTTCAGATCCATGTCAGTTAAAATTTAGCATCTCCTTGCTCTCCTTCTAAAAAGGCAAAAACCATCCCTCTGAAGCCCATAACCTCTCTGCTCTTGTAGATGGTGCCCTCCAAAAAGTCCTAACTCCTAGCACCTGTGAAGTGATCTTAGTTACAGATGTAATCACATTAAGAGGAAATCATACTGGTTTAGGGTGGGCCCTAAATCCAATGACTGGTGTCCTTGTAAATGAGAAATTTGGAACTTGAAGCACCCAGGGGGAAGACGACCCACATGATGAGGGAGGCATAAACTAGAGAGAGGCAGCTGCGAGCCAAGGAATGTGAGGGTGGCTGGCAACAGCAGAAGCTGGAAGAGGTGAGGAAAGATCCTCCTCTGGAGCCTTCCGAGGGAGAGTAGCTCTGCCATCACCTTGATTTTGGATTTCTGTCTCTAGAACTGCCAGAGAATAAATTGCTATGGTTGCAATCTAGTTGTGGTAATGTTATGGCAGCCCTAGGAAAAAAATACAGCCCCCTGTACTTGATATTCCACCATGATCTATGTGGGTAAAAGCACAAATCCTACAGAACAGAAGCTGCTGCACATACATGTGGCCAGCAAAGAACACGGCACCTTGCAGAACACTCCTCCCTGGAAGAGGCTTGGTACCGTGACTGACTAATCAGTTCTCTGCTCACCAGTGATCTGATTTGCAAATGGAAATTCTTCTCTAGACCTTCCAAGCCAACATCATATCCTGACTTCTTGCTTTTGTACACTGAAATACAGTGTGTGTTCTCTGTGTTACACCTTTCAACGGGTTGCCATGAAGCTCAGACAAAGACTGAAACAGGACGGAACATTATGCCTTGGATCTGAGAAGAAAATACAGGATAGATACACAGGGAAAGGTTTACTCCTCATGAGCACTAAAACTTTGTCTTCTGTGGTTCAAGGAAGAACTGGGAGGAATACAGAACTGGGCAGAGTTCTAGAATTTTCTGCGTCGATAATCCACACCATCCAGTACGAGAGCCAGGAGCCACATGTAGCGAAATGAGCATCTGAAAATGTGGCTGGCATGGCCCACGACTTGAATTTCAAATGTAATTAATTTAAATTTAATTTAAATTAGATCTAGAGTCTAAATAACATGGGAAAGAGAGACTAGGAACGGGGAAAGCCAAATAGAGGACTCAAAATGAAACAAAACAAAAATCCATTCAAATCAACTCTAGTAAAAATTAATAGAAAACAACAGTTCGGGTAGACTAAACAATGCAGTTAACAGATAATTACCTCTCTACCCTCTCTATGATCATGTTTGCCCAATATAAAGCAACTGGCCAATTGAGCTAAGTGAATAATAATTTTAAAAAGACTGTCTATAATCACTAATCAGATTAGCCAAAACAGTTGATCTTGTAAACTCAAGGGCTGCAGGCTAACTGGATTAAAAAATGAAATTAGAAAGAATTTTTCTCATATACAAAAAATAAAGAATTTAAAGAGGTGAGGGTGTAAGATAAAAATTCAGTGGAAGAAAAAGAGAAGATGAAAGCCTCCAAGAATAACCCCCAAAAAGTCATTAGCTTTTTAATAGTGACAGGAAAACAAGGACAAGAAAGGAGAGGAGAACGAGGAGGAAGGGAGAGGTTGGAAAAGGGAAGCAAAAGAAGGAAAACACACACACACGAATCCTGATCTGTACATTCAAAAGATGCTGGCATTTGGAGGACGCATTTGGGAGGGACTTTAAGAGTGAAGCTGTGGTAGGAAGGGAAAAATGAAGGGGGGGAAATCAGAGGGGGAGACGAACCATGAGAGACTGTGGACTCTGAGAAATAAACTGAGGGTTCTCGAGGGGAAGGGGGTGGAGGGATGGGTTCGCCTGGTGATGGGTATTAAAGAGGGCACGTATTGAATGGAGCACTGGGTGTTATACGCAAACAATGAATCATGGAACACTACATCAAAAAAAAAAAAAATAAGAGTGAAGCTCTGTTACTGCTTTTGAAAAGAAAATCCCAAGATAGATTGCATGAGGAAAGGTCACGGGTGGAAATATATGAACAGAAAGATGCCAAGGCCTACAGGCCAGCTAAATTTAACCTGGAAATCACCAAAGTCTGAGACACTCTATAACTGAATTTGGGATCCAATATCCAGCGGAGAAACTCACAACAGTGTACAGGTGATTTGCAATATCGCCTGAGCTCACCATCAAAACTGGGAATTCCACTTCTGTGATCATTTGAACACCAGAACACATTGGATCTGGGCAAAAATATTCCATTAACATTGCTAAAAACAATATAGTGACATCCATTTGTTGGGGGAAGTTTGTAATATTGCTTGAGTCTAAAGCAGAGGGGAAATAGGATCAGTATTATCTCTCAGGTGTGGGATGGTGAAAATACCCCCTATTTTGGAAAATGAAATAAAAAGATTGCATGAAATCTTGTAACAAATTTAGTCCCTCTTATATATTGAGAAATGATTTAAATTGTGTCAAATTTTATTGCATTTTTAAAAACTTGGAATCAATGACATGGGTGATTAATTAACCAAGGCTGTGAACTGGCTGTTTTTTTTCCATAGTTTTGCTAATTCAGAAAATTCATTGGATGTTCACTAAGTGTCCAGAGCTGGGAGTGCTATGGGCACTTATTAAATGATTGCTGAATAAAATAATACACCACTTATTTAGAGGCAGATATTATAAACACTTGTCAATCATAAAGCAAGTGCACGCTTTTTCATAACCTGTAGATGGATTCACCCCAGGGCCTTCCTCTGGGAATTGCAGGTTCCCTAGCAACAGCTGTCATCCTGAGAGATGCAGGTTGGTTCTGCCTTAGCTCCATCCATTGCCCACTCCAGTGGGTTTCTAGAGTTTTCCACAGCAGCAGCCCCCATGTCCATACTGTATTATCTTCTTGTTGCTGGGAATTTGAAGAAATAACAATGGGTTAAATATCCAGTTTAACTAGTTTCCGTTTAAAACAACTAAAAATGATTGGGGCACCCGGGTGGCACGTCACTTAAGCACCCAACTCTTGATTTCAGCTCAGGTCATGATCTCAGGGTTGTGAGATCGAGCCCTGTGTCAGGCTCTGCACTCAGCATGGCGAGTCTGCTTGAGATTCTCTCTCTCCCTCTTCTTCTACCTCTCCTCTGATCTTGCACATGCACACACACTCTCTCTCTCTCAAAATAAATTTTTATTAAAAAACAACTAAAAATGATAAGATAAAAACAAACAAAAATTATATTAAATGCATCCACAAGCTGGTAAAAAAGTAAGGAATCCTCAGAATAAAAACTAAGTAAAGACAAGCAGCCAGAAACAAAAGCAGAGTCAGTTTTCATGTTGAGCATGTTTCCCGTGAACTTGAGCCTCGGAATTCAAGGTCTTGCAAGGCTTAGAAAAGAGGAGGCAAGGACCAGACTCTATCCAAGATGTGATTCAGCAGGAAGCTCCTTCATAATCACTGGACCCCAAAGGCTATTCTCGAAAGATGTGCCCTAGAAATAAACTCACTGCCCCTCTCCCCTGGGGACAGTGAGGATGTGCATTGTCTAGAATCTTGTCACTGAGTAGAAGAGGAAAGTCTCCCCTAAAAATTTGTGACCACATGCTGGCCTTCACATGGTTTACAGCCCTAATTCACACAACCTTATGTTGTCCAAAATACATCAAGTCAAAAATGTAGTGTAGGGACACCTGGGTGGCTCAGTCAGTTAAGCGTCCAACTCTTGATTTCGGCTCAGGTCATGATCTTGGGTTCATGAGATCCCCCCACCCCCATCATCTTTGCTCTGGGTGTGGAGTCTGCTTAAGATTCTCTCTCCCTCTGCTCCCCACATTTACATGCAAGGACACTCTCTCTAAAAAAAAAAAAGAAAAAAGAAAAACAATGTAGTTTAAAGTGATCCCAGAATGGCAGTAGTGCAAGTTCCCCGGCAGAACCAAATATAGTTCTATTCTGAAAGAACTACCTTCATTCCCAGAAAAGGAAGGTAAAATATGACCTAAGGGAGAATAGCAATTTGGAAGACAGAGCTGAATAAACTACACAGAATGAGAGATAAAGAGATGGGAAACATGGAAGAGAGTTTAAGGGTCCTGGAAGACAGAACGAGAAAGGGTAACAGAGGTCTAAGGTGAGTGCCGGAAGGAGAGAGAAACATTCAGGTAGTCTCGATACTTGAGGAGAGAGTAGCTGAGCACATCCATGCAACTATAAATATGAAGCAGGACAAATATAAAGAAATCCACTTGGGACAGCAAAATAAAAACTGAGTAACCGTGAGAAGATGCTAAATGCGTCCGTCTTGAAAAGACACAGCCTTCCCAGGGCTAGTGCTTAATTGGACAGCTCACTTCTTAATGGCAACCATGGGAACCCAAGAACAGATATGGACAATGGACTGGGAGAAAATAAACACCAATGTAGAAGTCAAAGCCAATCACAACAGATCTCAAGAAGGAGGGCAACAAAGATATTGTCAAAAAAACACGAAAACTGAGAGTTCGCAACGTTTAGATAGTAAGGAAAATTCTGGAGGTTATTCTTCAGGCAGAACACAATGATCCCAGATGGAGAGTCTGAGATAAAAGAAGGATTAAAGAACAAAGGATATGGCAAATGAGGTTAACCCAACACTAATACTGGCTTAATTAAATTAATTAAAATACCTTGTGGTGCTAGAAAATATGATACATGACGATAACATATAAGGTGGGAGTGGATGATCACCTCAGTATCCGGGGTTTTGGGAGGAGGATAAAAATACTGATTGACTTTAGAATATAGTGTATATAACTTCTAAAATACAAGAGGAAGGGACGCATGGGTGGCTCAGTGGGTCAAGCGACTGACTCTTGATTTAGGCTCAGGTCATGATCTCGGGGTCATGAGATCAAGCCCTCAATGGGCTCCCTGCTCAGCAGGGAGTCTTCCTCTCCCTTTGCCCCTCCCCTTGCTCACACGATCTCTCTCAAATAAATAAATGAAATCTTAAAAAGATAAAATAAAATAAAACACAAGAGGAAGAAGGCAGAATGAGAAAGTAATAATGAACCTAAAAGAAGGTGACAGAAGAAATGAAGCCCGGCATAAGGAAGACAAACACAAGCACAAAATAACCTGGTAAAAATAAAACTAATTTATAAATTCAGTAGCTATACTAAACCTTAACAGACCTAATTCTTTAGTTACAAGGCAAAAGATGATCAGGCTGGGTTTATAAAGTGTAGTTATATGCTTTTTACAGAGGTGCTCTGAAATACTTAAATCATTAAGATTGAACACAGGCACATGGGAAAAGATATGCCAGATAAACATTATCTGAAAGAAAGCTAGTATAGTTATATTAATTTCAGCCAAAATAGGCTTTCTATTGAGGCAAAGATTAGTGTGTTGACAATGTGTGCTCCCTTTTTCTCATAGGGAAAGGTCAGTAGAAAGCTTCCCATCCGCGCCATGTGCTAAATATCTTTTTCTCCATTCTTTGACAAATTCAGGCAACATTTTTCCTTTGGAAAACCCTAACATCTCTCTCTTAAAAATTACTTCAAATTCTTTTTCTTTTCTTTTCTTTAAAGAAATTTTTTTTTAGCATTCACTCTGAAGAAAAGTCCTTTATGCTGAAAACAAGTCGTCCTACCTCCTCCATATATTGCTTAAATCTGTGATCACCTGGCCTTGTGGCTTCGAAGTATCATCTCTTTATTCCATTCCCATGCCTGATTTATTTTAACAGCACCACCCATGCCTTGCCCTTGATTTCTACAACTTTGGCTTAGATTCCACGGATCTCCCCCTAAATTGAGTCTCCATTGTTTGGATTCACGGCGTTCACTCATGGTCCAACTCTCTCATTAGGTTGTAATACATTTTCAGGTGAAATCAATTAACTTTTGATGAGTTCCTAATGGTTTCATGGTATTTTAAATTACAACCATGGCTTCAATTAAAGTTTTCATTTTTTGGGGGGTTACATACTATTCACCTGAAACCCTGGTTCCATTAAGTTAGCTGAGTTTGACCTTGTATTTCATGTTAACTTCATCTCGTTTTTCTGTTGTAGCTTGGACTAATCTGTTTGAGCTTCTTACTCCTTTTGTTTTACTCTGGTTCCTCAAAGGTCAAGTATATTCAACTGTTTGATCAGATAACAGGTTCTTCCTTCTGATTTTTATGTCCTATATGTCATGAGGTTGGTGGCCCCATTCTAAGCTTTCCCCAAGAGTGTGTTATGCACATAGCTGACTGCCTTTTTCCTGCAATCATCATTACCAACTCAGGCTTATGAAGCATGTAGTAACTATATCAACACGGTGTTTATGAGTCAGAGTCTCGGTTCTCAGTTATTATCAGTTGGCTGGCATTGAGTCAAGGGTCAGGAAAGAATGAGATCAACCATGGCCAACAACTGTACCTATGAGGGAGCCCGTCTCTTCCTGCTGGTGTTTCTAAGCCCTGTAGAAAGAGCATGAGTTTGATCATGACTGGTGTTTGGATTCTGTCACAGAGCAGCTAAGTGAGCTTGGGAAGATCATTTAACTTCTTTGAGCCTCAGTTTTCCCTTCTGTGATATGGAGATCATTATTAGCATATCCACTGCTGTGCAAACTAAATGTAACAGTGTATGGAAAGCGCCTCACAAACTCTAATCTGATTAATTAAAAGCATTCTGATTAATTGGGTGATCTCAATTCACCTTAAAACTGAAAGTTCCCTCCAAATTAAGACCCATCGTATTGGGCTTCTAGGAGACCAATCCTACTGACCTTTTCAATTCAATGATTAATAATTAGATTTGGGTGCTGGCAATCCCCTGGTCCTTGAATCCAGTGAAAGAATTCGGGCAAACTATTCAACCTTCTGCCTCGGTGTTTGAGGTATTTTAATAGATGTTTTTAAATAAAAAAGAAATATATTATTTCTTCATAAATCAAATAAGAAAATAAGGTACACTGTGAGAAATGCACTGGAAATAAAAGCATTCTAAGCTGTCTTTTCCTATTGATTTTGGTCAAATCATTTAACCTCTATGGCCCCCAGTATTTACTGTTCTAACCTCCAGTTTCCCCACTCACTCAGGAGGATATTATGAGGGTCATAATTAGTCCAGCATACAATGGGCATTCCCCTTACTACCGTCATTGTATATCAGGTATTGTCTTAGTTGGCTCAGGCTACCATAACAAAAACCATAGACTGAGTGGCTGAAACAACAGAAATTTATTTTCTCACAGTTCTGGAGGTGGGAAGTCCAAGATTAAGGTGCCAATCAACGGAGTTCCTAGTGAGAGCTCTCTCCTTAACTTGCAGATAGCTGGTTTCTTACCTTGTCATCACGTGGCCTTTCCTCAGCTTGGCTGCAAGGGGGAGAGAAATATCTCTCTCTTCCTCTTCTTGTAAGACCACTCATTCCATCATGAGGGTCCCACCCTCATGATCTAATCTAACCTTAATTGCTGCCCAAAGTCCCCATCACCAAACACCCTCCCAATAGGGCTTAGAGCTTCAACATAGGAATTTCAGGGGGAATACATTCAGTCCCTAACAGGGATAGGACTTCTTTTGTTACTGTCACATTTGTCATGTTAGATATATATATGAATATATATATATATGTGAATATTGAGAAGAATCTGTTTTCAGTATAAGAGCAGGTCTAGGAACTTTTGGTAACATATACAATAAGCAGAATCTAATTTAAATATTTGGAAGTTTCACATATAAGATCTCAACAAATATGACACTGTGACTCCATTTCTCTCAAACTTTTGTAAGTGATCTCTACTGTTTTCTAACTTCCCCATGCTACAGATAAGAAGTCCAAGGCTAGTCTAATTCTCCTTACGCAACAGCCTTTTATTTTTATTTTTTTGCATTGGGAAGTTCACTAAACCTTCTTTTTCTTATTGGATTTCAGAAGATACACTTGGATGGATCTAATATGTCATTATCAGAAACACTTCCTGGTCTTAATCAAACACTTTGAATCTGAAAAAGCAAGATTTTGTTCAGCACAAGGAGGTTTTACCTATTGCTAGTTGCTTTGTATTTATCTTCTATATGCTCCTCATTTCTTTCTCTGTAACTTAGATTATCTGTGTCTCTGTGTCTTTTGTCTTTTCATCCATGGTTTTCATTTCTTTGTGTTTTTGCTCTGTATTGCAGATGGTTCCCTGCACTCAATCTTTCAGGTGATCAATTTGATTGTCCTGATGTTCACCTCCTAACTTTCAATGTGGACTTGGGGTGGGGGCTTTTTAAAAAGTTCCCAGACATCTTTTTTACATTCTCTTATCTCCTTAAGACTTCTCATTACATTTTCATCAAATCTCTAGTCTGTTTTTCCATTAATTCTGCCTCAATACGATCCATGTAATCTAGTCGTTCAAGCTGTTATGTCCATGGAGAGGATTTGTTATTTTCTTTTCTTACTCACGTCAGTGAGTGTGAGTTTCTTCAGCAGCAAAGATGCAAGTCCAGCCTCTGGGTATCCGGGGCAGGGGCGGGGGGGCGGGGGGTGGTGGTGGAGAACTGACAGGCAGTGGACGACTTGGAAGATGTACCTGCTTTTTCTCCTTGAGTGGGTCAGTAGTGATTAAGTGCGTAGGCTGGGACCTTCGGGCCGAGATGTAAAACCCCCTAGTCTGAAGAACCCCCCCAGGCACAGGGGGAAGGGCAGTCCTCAAGCCAGTCTTTCTTCTCCCCTCTAGATCTGCCAGCAACCACTAGCTCAGCCTCTAAACAGGAGGTGCAATACTCCTTTGGAAAGATACACTCTGACCAGCCAACTGGTCCAGGTGCATCCCTGTGGCTATGTTTACCCAAAGATATGAAGACTCTGTAGAACTTATGATAATTTATAACCTTTCCATGACACCCAAAGACTAGAAGCAAATTTTGTTTATAAGGAGTTGAGAGAAAAAAAAATGGCAGGTTGGAGGTGTTTATCATTTTTCTCTCCCAAGAACCTGCTACAATGTAAGGGGAAAACTGCAAAGGTATAGACAGCAAAAGCAAAGAATAGGACAGGTAACATCAAGGGGATAAAATGGTTTTTCCACAGTAGGCAAATTACTTAACCTCTCTGGGCTTCGGTTTGACCTGGGAAATTGGAATAATAATAATAATAATAATAATAATAATAATAATATTACCTATTCTGATTGGTTGTGAGGTGCAGGAAATTAGTTATTATATATGAAGTGCTTAGCCCAGTACATGGCACATGGTAAAATCTATGTAAAATGTTAGCTATTGTTATCATTATGATTAATTCAGACAAGGCATTTAAAAACACATTTAATTTCTCTTCTTTCTGCTTTACTTACCATGGTGATACTGTTCTTCCCCTGGTCTAAACCAAAAACATGAAGGCCACCCTTTACTCCTCTCTTTACATTCATTAACAACAGTTGATTTTACTTCCTATGCATTTCTTGAATCAGCCTGCCCTACCATGCTTCCTGTCAGCTTTATCATCTCACATCTGGACTATTGCAATAGGTCTGTAACTGATTATCTTTCCTATTTTCCCTTCTCCCTTTAAAATAATCCTCAGCCTTGAAACCAAAGCGGTAGTAGAAATATGATGATGGTGGTGGTGGTGATGATGATGATGATGATCATGGTCATGATGGTGATGATGATGGTGATGATGGTGATGGTGATGGTGATGATGGTGATGATGATGGTGATGATGGTGATGGTGATGATGGTGATGATGATGATGGTGATAGTGATGATGGTGATGGTGATGATGGTGATGATGGTGATGATGGTGATGATGGTGGTGATGATGATGATGATGATGGTCGCGATGGTGATGATGATGGTGGTGATACACTGTATTTTCAGGCATTTTCTCATTTAATCCTCACAATGAATTGATGAAGCAGGTACACTTATTACATTGCTTTATAAAACTGAGAAAACAGCATTTGATAGGCCAAGGAACTTGCCCAAGGCTCCGAGGGGAGACCTGACAGTTCCAGAATATCAGTGCCAGGTGTCTGATCAGGGCCTGCACTCCCAGCCTCTGCCAACCACAGGTCCATTGCTTAGGACCCTTCACCAGCTCCTGATTTCCTGCAGGTGAAAGTGTCTTTCCACAAGGCTTACAAGGCCCTTTATCAGTCCATCTGGGGGAACTTCCCCAGCCTCCTACCCTACTCAGATCTTAATAATCCACAGTGCATTTACTCCTCAGCAATGCCACACTGCTTACAGCTCCCAAATAACTCATGGTGTGTTATTCCTCTATGCTTTTGTAAAAGCTCCTTTTCCCCACTTCTCTATTTGATGACCTAGAAAATAACTATTGAGAAAACCTGGCTTCCCTGGCCCTCTGTGACAGACAAACATTCCCACCTTCTGGTTACTTCCCTGCCTGTGTATTAATGCATTCTATTTTGATTGGCTTATAATTTATCTCCCTTAGGAAACTCTGAGCTCTCTGAGGGGCAGTGCTGTATTCTCATCATATTCTTAGCACAGTCTTGACACTCAGAAAAAATATTTATTGAATTGAATTGACTTTGTTTCAAAATAATTGGCCTGGTATAGACATAAACCGTGTTCAGATGGGTTCCAT
This sequence comes from Halichoerus grypus, assembly GCF_964656455.1. NCBI lineage: Eukaryota > Metazoa > Chordata > Mammalia > Carnivora > Phocidae > Halichoerus > Halichoerus grypus. Next base: position 13,253,177 of record NC_135715.1, on the reverse strand, counting down.
ATTAGCCCTTCTCTTTCTAACCTTGTTGTCACTGACATAGTTCAGAGCCTGCTCATCCTCCTCCAGGAGAACACTCATCTTGACTATTTCCATTGTTTACTCTCTAGTCATTATTTCTGTCTAAATAACCGCTCTACCCACCGTCCTCTCCCCACCAGCCTCCCCTGTCTATTTGACCATCTCCATCCTCCTCTCTTCCTGCAGACGATGAGGCTGGAACTCACAAATAAGCCAATGAGACACTTAGTCTGCAGCCCCCATTACACAACAGAAGGGCCTGTGGGGCCTAGCTGGGTCAGGGCACCCAGGGCAAATGACTAGCTGTTGGATCAGCTGAATGGTCACTCACAAGAGACATCTCATTTGAACAAAGAGAACCAAATCAGTAGTCAAAAACTTGGGGGAGCCATGTATTTCTCTCCACATCAATATTATGCCTTAATGTCTCTCAACATTCTAACACTGCAAGTGATGAGGGCTATTGTGACTCATAACAAATGACCCAACAAAGAGATATCGGCTTTTTATAATTGGTCCAAGAAACACTATCACTCTAGTGACAATGAAATTACTCCAAAGAAGTCTTTTTCTGCTTTATCTATACATTGCATCATAACCTTTAACATTTATTATTAACCATCAATATTACATGTTGAGCTCGCTGAGAAGGAAATGAACAAAGACTAAAATTTAAAAATCCTTAGGCCCTATAGTTGGCCCTTTGAAACCACCTAGCTGGTAGATTGCACTATCTGTGCGGAGCCTTTTGAATGTCCTTTCTTTCTTTCTTTTTTTTTTTTTCTTTTTAAGGCCTGCAAGATTCCAGCTTCTCAACACCTCAACATTCAGGCAATGTTCTTAGAGAAGGGAAATGATAGGTTCAGACAGCCCTTGCAGTGCTTTTTAGATGTGTATTCATGCTATATAAAGGTTTAAAATACAATCTGTAAAATACTCACAAAACTGGGAATTATAGTTGTGCAATAATTTTGGAAAACAACCTGATAATGCATGTTGACATCTTTAAAATTATCATACCTTTTATGATGAGCACTGGGTGTTATACGCAACTGATGAATTATTGAACACTACATCTGAAACTAATGATGTACTACATGTTGGCTAATTGAATTTAAATAAAAAAATTTAAAATTATCATGCCTATTGTCTGAGTAACTCTACTTTTAGGACTCTAATCTATGTAAAGAGTCTGAAACAATAGAAATAAGATTTAATAACAATCTTCATCACAGCTTTATTTGGTGATATAAATAGTAAACAACAACAAAACCCTAAATGTCTAAAAATAGGAGAATGGCTACGTAAATTATAGTAAAGAATAGCCGTGTAAATAATGTACTATTTTGGAGCCATACCCAATTTTATTTCAGGTCAGTGCAATTCAACAAGTATGTATTGATTGCTTCAAATTTCCAGCATTACTCCCAACAGCTCATGATCTAGTGGACAGATATGTATAAAAGAATATTTGAAATAGAGGACAGCAAGTGCCACAAAAGGGTAGAGGGAAGAATGGCAGGTGGAGAAGTAAGTAAGAAGGAGAACCAGGGAACACTTGGTTTGTAACTGTTGGTAGTACCCTAACGTGGTTATTTTGTTTGATACAGTAAATAGTTTATTAGGGGGAAGTTTGGTGTACACTGGAGAGATTGGCTTCTGGAAGGATGATGAAGAAGAGACCTAATGGATGAGGAGGAGTTAGCAACTGAACAGGGTAGCTTAGGGGCAAGCGTTGCAGGTGTAAGGACTGGCCTGGGCAAAGGCACAGATACGGAAGAGGGCATGTGGCTGGAGGCACTGCAGTCGAAACAGCTGGAGTGCAGGTCATCAGGGTCCCGAGCCTGAAGCAGTAGGCCACGAGACCTGAAGGTTCTTGGAAAAGCATACAGAGCCTTGATTTCATTTCGAGGGTGATGGGAAAGCACTGGAAGTGTTCGTGAACAAATTTCGGGAAATAGATGCTGAGTGCGGTTTTAGGTATGTTGGGTAGAGACCACCAGAGAGTTAGATGTGGAGGATTGGGGGTCCAAGGAGAGAGCTGGACTAGACACAAGGGTTTGGGAGTTACATACAACATTCGGATGGTAACTGAGGCCAAGGGGGTGGACAAGATGGGGGGGGCATGGTGGGCATAAAGGGCTTAAGAGAGGGACAGGCGGGAGGGATGGGATCCTCAAAGGATACTGAGACGGGCTGGCCAAGAAGAGTGTAGTGTTACAAAATCCAAGGAAAAGTATGTTTTACAAAGTGAATGAAAGTGTCAAAAATTGCTGAGCATCAAGTGAGATAAGAGCTTCAAATAGTCTAAGGAAATTAGCAGCAAGAGCATCAGTGACCTGAGCCAGAACAGTGTTAGCGGAGCCACGTAGGAGAGCACCGTGCAGGTGGCACGGAAGCAGAGACAAGAAAAGAAGCAACGCTTTCAAAAATTTGGTGAGAAGAAGTGGGAGAGCTAAGGAGGCAGTTACAAGGAACTGCTCTGCCGGTGGGATGATTTTATTTTGTTTGTACTGTAAGATGGAAGATGCTCGTATTCAACAATTGGATGCTGGTGGGAATAATCTATTAAGGAGAGTGGAAGTTAAGGATAAAGGTGAGAGGATTGATGCATAATGGATATAATGAGGTTCCACTGGGGAGATGAGCAGGAGTGGGATACAGAAACTTAGACTGGAGAAAGGAGACCTTTTTACTGGATTTATTTATTACAAGAAGGAAGGGATGAGGTGGGTGTAGGAGAGTTTGTAGGATTGGAATTTAGAAGTTGGAGAGGGGGATTTGTCTGATGGCTTCTATTTTCAATAATGGGAAGGGGGTAGGCACCTGCGGAGGATGGGGAAGAAGAAGTGGGGAAGTGTGAGGAGAAAGAAGAGCTAAGTTACTTAACTTAGTATCTGCTATGACAATTGGAAGGATTGATTAGGGACAGAGGTGAAGGCAGGGTAGCCGAGATGATAACCAATCAGCCTAATTGTGTGATTTCCCTCCAGCAGAGTCATCAAACATCTTTCTTATTTTTTTTTTTATCTCCAGTGACTTGTGAATAAAATTCAACTAATTTCATTCTAACTAGCAAAACCCTCAGAGGATTTACCGTAGGGAGATCCAAGTTAGCCAGGAAACCATTCTCCATTTTCCTAGATGTTTGCAGAAGCATGATAAAAACCCTGGTGGGGAAAGGAGATGACAGAGAAAAGTCCAATCGGATTTGCTATGATACATATTGGCAATCTGTTGATAAGCCTTCAACAATTGTATAGTGTTTTCTCAGTTAAAAGGGTATTTTTACAAATATTAATTCATCTCTTCCTCCCAATAATTTGCTCAAAATCATAGAGCAGGTGGGACTATGTCAAGACCAGCCCCAGGTTTTCTGAACTCTGAGCACTCTCATTTCAATATCCCAGGAGCATTTTGGACCCCACTAGAGGGCTGCTGAAATGGCATCTTCATCAGACCCAAGGGTTATTCTATAGTGAGGGTCTAGGGTCTTCTCTCATTGATGCCCTCGGACCCATTCTAAACACACACACACACACACACACACACATTGCTCTGCAATGGACTTGCAGACACAACTGCTTGACTCAATGTCAAGCATCCTGCCTTCTCTGGACTAAGCTATTTTTTGACCTAGAGAATAATAGTAAGGACAATCCACACGTTACAAATAGTAATATTCTCTATTCTCTCTCTTTCTCTCTCTCTCTCTCTCCTGTCCCCTCACATGTCCTTGGGCTACTTGGTCATAAGTGGTGTAGTGGAATAGTGCCCTTGAGGAGGAAAGCAGCAGGATTCCTTACTCCTCCCTGTATTCCAAGATCTTCTATCTCCCAGTTTTTCTATCAATTAGAAGTACTACACCCCAGCCAAGTCCCTTTGGGAGGGGGAGCTCCCTTAACCATCAGTATCTTTTTGAATTTTATCACAAGATACTCATTTTTATCAAGTCATTGGGATTTCTTGTACCATCATGTGGACATTGAGGCTTCCAAACCAATATGAGGTCATCGGTTGACTCTTGTCTTCCATGGTGGTCCTCGTCATTGTCATCAGATCCCCTGCCATGTATCAAAATGCAGAGACAGTGGTGAAGCAAGATCTCTATCTTACATGAAGAAAAATCAAACATTATTTTTATCTGAACCTCACAAGCATTTAATATTTGGTTCCTGGTGACTACATAAAAGAGATTAAAATATAAGTACTTTGGGGTGCCTGGGTGGCTCAGTTGTTGGCCGTCTGCCTTCGGCTCAGGTCATGATCCCACGGTCCTGGGATCGAGCCCCGCATTGGGCTCCCTGCTCCGCGGGAAGCCTGCTTCTCCCTCTCCCACTCCCCCTGCTTGTGTTCCCTCTCTCTCTGTCTCTCTCTCTGTCAAATAAATAAATAAAATCTTGAAAATGTATATATATATATGTAAAGTACTTTGTTCCCATTAAAATCGAACAGACAGATTTTGACATGGGCACGGGTGTGAGGGTTAGGCAGGTGTATTCCAATTCTGTAACTCATTGATTGTATGAACTTGGTTAAGTTACCTAACCTCTTTGAGTCTCAGTGTTCTTTTGTAAAATGGTGGAAATATCTCCTTCACAGAAATTTGGGAGGATTAAAAGAGACACTGCAGGTAAAGCACACACAGATGTTCAGAGAGTGGTCTCCCACCCCCTTCTCCATCCCCCTCCCACGTGCTGGAATCAGAAATACTCCATCACAAAATATTACTTTAAAATGGAAATATTTGGTGAGAAAACTAACTTTGCAGGTGCCCGTGTTATTTTTGTCCTGCTCTATGAAGACATGACAGGACGGACCATCTTTTCCCAAAGCCTAATTAGAGTTTCCCCATTACTCTATTTGTGTTTGTTTTCGCTTCTTTTGTTCAAGTTCGGTTTTCAGGCGACCAAAATGAAATGCTCGCCGGAGTCATCCTTTGTAGCGGTGATGACACAAATTACATTGTTCTCCAGGGTTTAAAACACCCAGCCATTAAATTTAACTATCTGAGCTTGGCAAATCTTTTCAAAAACAAAGCAGCTGTTTCCCTTTTGTTCATTTCTTTAAAGCCTTGCTCGGGCTTAAAGATGTACACACTCCCACTGTACGCCCAGAGAGATACTGGGAAGTGGGCAAATGCACTTACTGGTGGCAAGGCTCACAGTGATGGAAAGAGAATGAGGCACTGAATTTTATTTTCAAACGATTCAAAACTTTCTATTTGTTAAACAAGGTAAGGCTTATGGTGTGTGAGGCACTACTGCAAGTCTTTATGAGTAATAAGTTGTTTAATCTCCATAAGGTAGGTACTATTACTCTTCCCACTTTACAGTGGGGGAGACTGCAGCGTAGAGAATTTGACAGTTGGGCCAAGATCTGCAAGGAACAGAGCTGGGGTTCTGGACCCAGGCCACCTGGCTCCACAGTCCATATTTTAACTAGGTTCTTCCAGTTCTCATTTACTATCTGTTCTGTTTGTTTCAGTTAATCTTTATCACTTATGTAATGGCCCTCCCCTGCTTCCTGCTCATGACGGTAAGGGCCTTGTTGTTATTACCCTCTGGCGACTACCTCTCTAGTCCAACAAAGATGGCATCCCTTATCTGGTCACCACTATTGGAGCTGCCCACAGGCATGCCTCTCCGTGGGGTAGGGAACCAGTAGGAAACTTAACTCTGTCAGTAATTCATAAGAAGACACTCTCAGACCACGGGCAATGTGATTATAGCTGGGAGAGGCCTGAGGAAGAGACCACAGCCACAGACTCAGGTTGTGCTGCCCATAGCGATCATCTTCTCAAGTCTCTATGCTGAGTCCTTCCTGCCCGTGACACTCTCAGCAACCAGATCTGTTCAGTGTGTAGATGAGGGATTATGTCACTTTTGCCACTGGCCAAGACAGGGCCTTCGAGTGAATTAGAGAGAAACACCCCCATGGCAGATGGCTGGCGAGGCTGTCTGGGCCAAGAGCATTCTCACTTTGGGTCATGAATAGCTTCAGAGATCACCTGCTGTGGTCCTGGCCCAATCACTGGTTCCTCGAAGTGCAACAGTTCAAGCCAAACAAACACTGCTTGAGCCTCCACTGACAACCAGGAACTATGCCAGATGCAGGGCAAACAAAGAGAACTATGGCAGCCTCCTTGGCCCCTAAGGTCAATGTCAACAGCAAACGTCAACATAGCATTATACATCAATGAAGGAGTTATATCTGGTACATCAGAGAGCAGAGAGGAGGGCCACCCATCTCAGTGGGGGCTTTTTTAGAGAAGGTGCCTGAGCACAGTGCTTGGCATATAGTAGTTAATAATACATAGAGAATGAACACATACGTGGATAAATGAACAAATGGCATGTATGCATGTCTTAGAGAAAGCGTATGTAGGTCTTGTAAGACAATTAAAAAAAAAGGAGAACTAGGTCCCAGGTAAAGAGAATAGCATGGGAGAAGCCCAGAGACAGGAAACAACTTTGTGTGTCTGGGGAATGTCAGTTCAAATCCTAAGGAGGAGAGCAGTAGGAGTGGAAGTAAAAGGGCCAGGAGCAAGATCCTATTTTATGATAAGGAAGGGGAACCTGGTCCAGCGGGTCAGTGCTTCTCAAACTTTAGCATGTATACAAATTACACTGAGATCTGACTCTAATTCAGGAAGTCTGGCTGGGGCCTGAGACCTCTGGTTCTAGCAAGCTCCCAGGTGTTTCTGCTGCTGCTAGTCCATGGACCACACTTTGAGTAGCAAGGCATTAGGCGGGGCTAGCAAGCACTGATGGATTTGGAGAAGTAGAATGGCATGTGATTGACCCCTGGTAGGTATACCGTCCATGAATGTTGGATGAATAAGAATATTGAAGTATGTGAACAATGATTAATTAAAATTTACTTGATTTCACAAAGGGAATGGAATAAGCAGGTACTGAGTAGCTTCTAATACCAGTGTGCCGTGCTAAGTACCTGACATTCTCTCCTCTAATAATAGAAAGGAAAGTCCTGGCTCGAACTGTCTCTCCTTTGACTAAATGACTAGTATAATTGCACAACGGTTTTAAGTAACTTCTGAGTAGAAATAACCATATTTAAATGAACTCTAAACCAGAAATTTTTAGCATTGTGTAAACTGTAGATGCTATATATTTTCATAATATAATAGCATTTTCTTTTGAGTCCTAAGTCCAGGCACATTTTAAAATTCGACTAAGCCACTACTCACATCTTTAATGCTTGTTATCGGGGGGGAAAATCAGCTTAAGCTTGAGCCCTTGGCCACCAACCCACAACTACCAACTCCTAAAATCGGTCCAGATCTCTAATTTTACATTCAGAATTACACTAGGATCTCTAGCTAGCTAGCCTTGGGTGTTCTGGGTTAAGGACACCACCTAAAGCTCGGTTGTTTGGAACTATTATTTCCAGAGAGGGAAAAACAGCTACAGCAAATTGTCCTTCTTTTCTGTTCGCTTCCTGCTGTGCTGGTCAGACACAGTGACGTTTGACTCATCTCTATCGAAACCATCAGAAGGTCTTACAAACATAGGCCTGTGGATCTTCCGGGGTACGGATGTCAACCCTTATTCTATCATGCTCAGTAGCATAGAGAGGACTTGGCAGAGGGAAGGAGGAGGAGCAGAGCGGATGCCTGGGTATTAGACCGCTGTGAGTTCAAATCTCAGTTGTCACCGAAACACATGCTGTGGTATCTAAGTAAACATATTTGACCTCTTGCCTCAACTTTAAAATTAAGAGAATATTATAGAAGATACTTTGGATCTTGACCTTCACGGCATCCCTTCTTGTTCATTTGGTAACAACCTCCCTCCCGTCCCATTGTGGAGAGAAGCCTACTCCATTCCCTGTCAATCAGATTACCCTAAGGGAAAGCAAGAGACTCAAGCCAGGGCGATCAGACACACCACCACCACCACCATCATTCGTAGGCCTTGACCCAGGGGCCAGAGACATCAGAGGCTGCCAGGACAAACTATCATTATTCCCTGCTCCCAAATCCCCCAGATTGTCTGTGTTCTTGTTCTTCCTGAAGCCTGATGTTTAGCTGTTCCCATGGTTCCATGAGCCGAACAAATTCCTTTTTCAATCAAATTTGCCAGTGTTGGTTTCTGTTGCTTGCCACAAGGAGCCCTAGATGATGCAGATACTTAATGCTGTGAGGATTAGCAATAACATCAGCAGTTCCTGGTTTAAAGGCTCAATGTCTGGTCCCAAGAACTCATATTAAGGAATAACTTAAGGTTACACCACAAGCAATCAATCCTAGGAAGATTTGCAAAGCTCGTGAGTCTCTTAAGGAGACTCGGGGTGTTAAGCCACAGGAGTGTCCCCTTGGCAGTTCTGTCTATGGTTTAATTAACTGAGAGGCACAGAAAATTTCCCAAATCAAAAGCACTTTTCCCTACTAGCCTGCCATCGTTCCTGAAATTCCCACCATTCATGTCGTGTCTCAAGCTTAATCATAAAGAAACACTTGCTTAAAGCACGTATATATGGTGCTTCCCTGACCTAGTTAAAGGTGTATTGTTGGTATATACATAGTAAGGGCTTATGTGTCCTGTCCCCTAAATGCAAAGGGACAAATGTTTGACCAATCTGGAGAGAGGCTTAAACTCACCATGCCTGGTATGTCATTTGCGGTCAAGGTTTGTAATCATAAACATTTACGTTGTTAAGAGATTTTGTGTCTTTTTTAAAGAGACTTTATTTTTAGAGCACTTTCAGGACAGAGAATTTGTGTGTGTTTTAAAATATTTTATTAAGACTTCAATTTTTCCATTATGATAAAACATAATTATACAGCCCTATGAAATTTTTAATTCATTATATTCCACTGACAATAAGAGAAAATATCGGGATGTTTTCATAATAGAAGATGACACTTCCCTCAACATTTAGAAACCTATAGCCCACCCCTGCAAAGCCCTGGATGTTCCCTCTGAGGGAAGCTGGGAGTTTTATGTCACTTGCTCCAAACATTGCCTATTTCTTATTTATTTGTTATATTTCAGAGACACACTTCCTGTAGAGAGCTCAAGGCCATGTGCCAAGGACTTTCGTCTTCTTAGTTATAAACATCCTTCTAACCTTCTAATAGCCAGAGCAGCAGAATGTCAAGGGCAACAGAAAAGCAAGAGGGAGTGAAAAATATGTTCAAGGAGCATCTCAATGTTCTGTCTGGATGCTGCTTAGGAGAACACCAGAGTGGTCTTCAGTTTAACAAGGAGGCCTATTGGTTTTCCTTCCATAAGAAAATTGAAATGATTTTATACCGAAATCAGGGGGGAAAAAATAACAGAGAAAATAAAGTTGAATTTGTAGGCTCTTGTTCTAAACTAAAAGTTACTGGAGAGCAGGTACTTAGTAAATACGGTATCTCCATATCAACAACAGTATCTCCGAAATTTATTGAGTGCTTACCATGTGCCAAGTTTATGGGTCCCTTCACATTGTCTTCTCCAGTGAGGTAAATCTTATTCTTATTCTCACGTTACAGCTGAGAAAACTGAGGCTCAGAAATTTGCAGAATCTCATGGATAAACGGGGACCTACTATCCGAACCTCAGAGCTCATACCCTCTATCATTATGATATGCTGCCTCCTTTATGTTTATTCATTTGTCTAAGTCATTAAGCTGTCAACGTAGGATAAGAGCAAGGCAAGAGGAGAAAATGTCATGACCATTTGCCAAAACTGCTTCTCCTCAAATAAATAACAACAGAAGAAAATTTTAAGAATATTGAACTGGAACTCATAGAACAAGACCAGGGCTAAATTCTGTCTGACCATGGGCAGCCAGCCTCCTAAGACAGCCCTCATGCTCCCACCACCTTGTGCGTGCAGCTCGGTAATGCCCTCCCCTTGAATAGGGGCTGGACCTAGTGACGCACTTCTCGTGGACAGCCATGGGACAACACTTCTGAGGAAGTCCGAAAAGACAGTGCCCTCTATCTCGGGCACCCTCTTTCATACTTGTCTGTTCTGAGGGAGATCACCTGCCAAGTGGTGAGCTGCCTTATGGAGAGACCCCCATGGCCATGCATTGACGTCTTCAGTCTCTCCTGGACAGGGCCTGAAACCTGCCAAGAGCCATGTGAGCAAGTCCACCCCTTCCTGTACCTTCTTTCCCACCTTCTGCTCAAAAGAGCATGTGAACATCCTATTTCTGCCCATGAGCCAGTTGAACAGGAAAGCTGATTTGTGAAGGTTGGTGCATCAGCACACGCGATCATAAAATAACAAAAACATCACAGGGATGATGTCATTTAGGTCTGCTAACCCTTTCCCTGACAGGTGCTATGATTCTCATTTTATGGATGCCAAATCTGCATCTCAGGGAGGTTAGGACACCAGATAAACACTTCGATGATTTCCCCAGAAAACCCAAGGCCAAAAATTGAAACGGAAAGCAGGTCTTCTGGCTCCAAACCCCATGATCTGTAGAGCACATCTAGAGCCCATATTTTTTCCTCTGGGACACCGACTCCTCAAAACCAAGATGCCCAGGCTGAGTCAAGCGACGTCCAACACTGAGGTGATGAGTAGTGCCACGGTGGACTAGAAACAGGTCCGCTTGGCCAGACTGAGCTCCGTGTCTCAGAAATGCCCTTCCTCTCTAGTTTGGGTGGGCCAAGGGAGACATTCATGTGGGAGATTTGGGGGCAGAAGGGAAGCGGCAGCCCTGTTTTAGCTCGCACACATTGTGGCTTATCTGCTGAGCCACCTCGTTGCTCTGAGCAACAGCTGGGCCAGCAGATACTCCACCTAAGATGAAGCTCTTACAGGCTAACTGATAGCACACATCCGTGTCAGGTATAAGGAAGATAGAAAGTCAAGAGACAGAATGGGCACGCACTTGCTCACGCTCTCTCTGTCTGAATGTGATTTAAAAAAAAAAAAAATTTTTTTTTTTAAGTAGACGACCCTGAGATCAAGACCTGAGCTGAGATCAAGAGTCTGACACTTAACCAACTGAGCCACCCAGGTGCCCCCCTTCTGAATATGATTTAAACAGAAGGAGAGGGAAGGCCTCAAAGTCATCCCATGGAAGGAGTTTTGCTCTAAGTCGGCCTGGAGAGGAAGCTTCAGGAACACTAGAAAGACTTGGCCCAGAGACCCTGGGTCTCTGCCACCTTCCTCCCTAAGCCCAGCAAGCCATGACAAAGGGAGGCAGGAGGACAGAGAGGGAGATCTAAATCAGCTTTGTTCCAGGCTTTACTTCTAGACTATTCCCTACACGCTGTGTGGACTCCATGGGGATGTACGGGGATGAGAGGAAGAGGACTAAGGGAGACCCTCTGTGCATTTGTTACAGACCTGACCTACCACTCAGAGGTAGGGCTTTCACTGAGCCCCCGCTAATGCCCAGCCTGGCACTCAGTTCTGTGGGCATCCAGAAGATTTATACCACCCCTTAGGGTCCTTGTCTTTGGAGCATTTACAGTCCAGCTGGCAGGAATGGCCTGCTTGTTTGGAATAGGGGTGCAGTCAAGTGCTAAACCAGTGGGGTAACCAGATGGATGGTTTGGGAAGAAACTGATCAGTAGGCATCCTGTGACTCACTAAAACAGTAGCCAAAAAAATAGAAGACAAGAATGGGAATCAGAAATCTAACACCAACTCTGCTGCACGTTCTCAAATACCTTGTAGTAAATGGCTTTCTTTCAGCCCCGACTCTGCTACCAGACCACTGGGCTTCCAAATCTGGCTCCACTACTTATGATTGATGTAACCATAGGCATTAAGTTATTTAACCTTTCTATGCTTCCTTTCTTATGTGCACTGTGGGCCTTATAACAGCACCTACCCCTGAGACCGTAAGGATTACAGGAGTTAGTACAAGAAAATCCCTTAGAACAGTGCCTGGCACTGTGCATGTATAAATGTATTATTTTATTATTATGCCTCCTTCTAGTTCCCTATCTCCAAATTGGTTCCAGGATTTATTAACCTCCTTTGAATTAACCAAGGTCTTGCTCTGATCTTCCTTTAAATAACCTACAAATTGCCATATCACACAAATGTTTTGTTAGTGCTGTGGGGTTTGGGTTTCAATTAAAAATTCTCTGTCCCCAAGGACACAAATCCTGTTCTAATAACATTGAAGATTAAAGAGAGTTTGAAGCTAAAGTACAGTTGGTTTGTATAACTGAAAATAGCCTGAGAGAGTATGGATGCATTTTTTAAAAATCTAAGTGCATTGTCATTGAAAGGTTATTTTTTGTTTGGAAAAGAATAAAAAAAAAAAAATCATTGTCACACCATAGCAACCAGACTGGTAAGCGATACAGAACAGGCTGAACTGATAAAAATATCTGAAAATGCCCAGATTGATGAAATGTTCTAAAAATAAGTTTAACAAAATAGTGAACAAAATAAAATGGGCCTAATTTTTCATACATGCCTTTTCATGTTTTATTTTTTGAAAGCTAAAATATTCACTTTGAAAATCATTTTAACATTGCCATCTGGTAAAAAAAAAAAAAAAGAAAAAAAGAAGAAGAAGAAGAAGAAGTTAAAAGCCCTAGACTTTGGACAACAGAAAAAGGTATTTGTGGAACTAAGGAGTAAAACTTCAGCATTCTAAAGGAAAACAAATACATACGTAGGCCAAAGTTGAGAGTTTATACTTTTGCATACTAAGTCTTCAAAGCAATAACTTTTAAAATACCCACATGCTTTCCAGTAAACTAATTTATTTTTCCCACTATTATTATTTATTTCTATTTTCAGGATTTTGAAAGCAGATGGACACTGTTGCTTTGCCAGCCTTAAGAGAAAACAGAATTTTCAATTATAAATTCTAACATTAGAGGAGTGAAACCCTATCCAACTCCAACAAGGAAATTAAGGGTCTAAAATAGGACTGTTTCAGAAGAAGAATTGCCAGCATTTGTTAGACTAGATTTAGGAGGGAACTTGCTTCAAGTCTGGAGTTGATCAAGGGCTCTTTGTGTTTCCAGAGTAGACCCACAACACTGAGAAATGAGCTGAGCTACTCCAAAAGATACTTGGGTATTTTTATATTTTTATGAGCAGGAAAGGCAAAGCAGTGTTCTATCGTGACAAGGATATGCTGGGTAACACCTTACAAACCACATCTTCATTCATTCCATTCATTCAACAAGTATTAATTGAGTTGGACAGACAGGAGATGTGCCAAAGCCCTGTGCTAAGACCTAGAGATGTGAGAATGAATAATGCCCAACTCCTGTCTATAAGGAGTTTGGAATTTTAGGGAAGAAATTTGGACATGTAAGCAAACACATTATTTTGAGGGATTTATGCTATAAATATGTAAGATAATCTTAGGAATCCAAAAAGGAGAATGACTGATTCTCCTGAAAGAACCTAGGAAGGCTTCATACAGGAGTGATAATTTTGCTGACATGTCAAGAGTGCTATATTTTATTGGTTTAGGGCGAGAGTATCGTTCCAGACCCAAGGCATGCTAGTAGGCAGGTCATGGAGACATGACATGAAGCATGACACCATGGCTGAAGTGAGGGGTCCAGGGGTGGGTTTTCAGGGACTAAGAGATAGGGGACAGGTTGCAGGGGTAGGCAAGAACCTCATTGTGTAGGGCTTTGTGTGACATGTGCAGGAATGTGGATCTTATCCTATACAAAAAGAACCTCAATTCAGGGGGGTTAAGCCAAGGAGTTGAACGCTCATACCTGTCCAGGTACAGGAGGAATTGAATCTAAGGGGAAACAAGTAGTGAAGGCATTAAGGAGGCTACAACAGCAATAATTCAGTTGGCAGGTGAAGAGAGCATGAAAGAAGGCACTGGAAATAGAGATATGGGGGGTGGGGCATTGGAATTGGGAGGATTTAACGGCCACTCGTTTGCTCTGATGGAGATATAAGGGGGGTGGGGGTTCGGATATATTGAACTATCCAGACAATAGGGCAGAGTGCCATGACTTGTGTGTCATTTGACGCTCATCACCTAGGACAAAAACTATAGTAGTTTTCAATAAACATTTAATTAATAGGTGGTGGATAAACAAATGAATGAAACCACACCTGAGGGACACCATCTGGTAAGCCACTGGCCAGTCAGGCTAAACACATAGATTTGGGAAATTGAGCAAGTAGGTGAGAAGCATGCCATGAATAAAACCCCAGGGAAATACCAGAATATAAGGTAGAACAGAGAAAAGAGAGCGGAGGAGCCTGAAAATTAACAGGTTGAAAAATGAGAAAAAAAATTCTCTATCTTTAAGTCCCTCTGTGAATATACATTGTGCCTATAGAGTTGACTGATTCCTATTTTGTGCTTCTTATCTGCCTTGGAAGACGTCTCTAGTGACAAAGCATGGGCTTTGAGGCCCCAGAGAACTAGATTCAAATCTCATTACTGTCCCTTTCTAGCTGAGACTCTGAAAAAGTAACCTCTGAATATCAATTGCCTCATCAATAAGATAAAGGTAATAATAATGCCTACTGTATAGAGTTCTGTTGAAGATTAAAGCTAACACCATATGTCAATGTATATAACTCATACTGAGGGTTCGATAATATTGGACCCTTTACCCTCTCAAAATATGATATATACAATATCGCCTTAGAGTTCCTGGATTTAACAGTCATGCCTTCAACTTTTTGTAAGCATCCCAGAATTCCCATGACCTGCTGTGAAGTCGGTCTTTTAGCCAAGACACCAACTTGAATGCTGATGTTAGGAAGTGAATGTGTGCAAACCAATCACCCAGCCTTCAAATGTTCAGCATTCTTAGTGTTTTCTGCTTCTCCGGACATCTTTGTTAATGCTTGTCCAATACTATAATAGCATTTTAAAAATTGAGTATTTGCATATATTTTAGGCTGTAAAAATGGTTACTATAAAACAAAGAGGAAATAATTTTATAGATAGACCCTCTATGCTAAGTAGCACACTGCAAAATTGACATAGGTAATGTGCATTAAAATTGCTGGGAGGAAAGAATAGTCTATCCTTATTTAGATTTATTACTATTGTTCAATAATTTATGAATGACTGTTTGAACTTGAATCCCACTTATTTCACGGGTTCAATTTCCTTCTTGCTGAAGCACATTTTTTAGTAGTTCATTCAACAGATCTTAAGAGTGGCAAAATCTCTCTGTCTTTGCTTGTCTCAAAATGTCTTTATTTTGTCCTCAGCTTGAATGACAGATTAACTGGATACTGAGTTCCCATTTGATATTCACTTTCTGTCAGTGCTTTGAAGATGCTATTCTATTGTCACTGTCATTGATTGCCACTGATGAGATCTTTGCCAGTCTAATTGTTGTTCTTTTGTAAGCTCCTTTTTTCTTAGGTGGCTTTTAAGGTTTTCTTTTTCTCTTTGATATTCTGAAATTCCATTATGATGTGTCTAGTGTTTATTTATTATTAATTGCTATTTCACTTGCACAGAGCCTAGATTTTTATAGTTACAGGTTGGTTTCTCTGAAAATAGATACTGGGATGGAGTATGGAAAGCACCGTGCTTATTGGGGTGCCAACACCGGACCTCTATTTTGGCAAGTACCATCATCATCATTGCCATCGTCAAACCAAGTTGTACTCTAGCCTCTCTTACTGTCAGCCCTGGTCGGCAGAGAGCCACCGTGGGATGTTTAGTGATGCTCACACTCCTCATTAGCACATCCCATGTAACTTTGGTAAATGGCATTTCATCTAGGCTTTTCTGTAGAACACAACCATCTGGTTATCCATCTAACCACACACAGAATACCTATTCCTGATTGCTTACTTCCTTGAGCCTTTTAATCCTTTCTTTCTTGACAATTCTGCCTTGGCACTGCCTACTTTGGCAATTCTGGCTTTTCAACTTCACTTAGCACGGGCTATAACTTTTTCCATGCTTCTAGGAGCCATCCGAGTAGCAATTTCGAGCCATTTCTTGGGGGTCCTTGTCAGTGTTAATCCCATTGATTCTTTATCTCAGGAGAGCACTCCCAAGTAAATAAACTTACCTATCCAATTTTATGTTTTGGCTCTCTTGATCCGGTACCCTCAGAATCCAATCCCACACATGCCGTCTGGCTCCTGCCAGTATATGCTGGGTAGGTCTTGCAGCACCTTTGGGGTATGGTCCGGTTATTCCCTTACCAGGCCCAGCACATCACCAGATGGTTTAAGCTGTTCCTTAATGCCAATGATTGGCCTAGTATCCAAGAGGAGATATGGAGGCAGGTCCTGGGAAGAGAAGGAGGACATGTCACCTTGGGAGAAAGAGTCCTCAACACTAATTCCTGAGCACTGGGGAGTTGGACATGGAGAGTGGGATGCTTACTCTTAATGGGGAAGATTGGCAACATCTGCAGGCTCAGAAGGTTGGAGAAGACTTGAGAAGTCAAAATCTTCAAGGGCATCTTCCTAGATGTCCCCATGTTGTGTGTCCAGGTACCAGGTTTTTCTCAACTTAGTGTAATAGACCTGGCCCTGTTGGACACTTGACCGTCTTTGAAGTCTAGCCATCATATTCTTAAGGTCTAGGCTTGGTCCTCATTTTTCCTCACCTTCCTGCTAGAGGAGATGAGAGCTTTTTTGTAAGGAACCAAATGAGAACCCCCTGGTTTTCCCACCTGGTTTTCCTGTAGCTCTGTCTCATCCTTAGCTGCTCTTCATATCTCTGTAAAGCATCAGTGCTACTTAGCAAAAAATGGCCACTCCAAATAACTACCATTTTGTCTATGATCTTAAGTGCTTGAGACATCCCACCCATGAGAGCATCCTTTCCCATTGATATGGCCTCTCACTTCACCATTGGTGAGAGATTTAATGATATGCCACCTTGTGCCAGGGGCTATAGAAAACAAGAATAGGAGAGCAGGTTCTAATCCTTGCTCCAATTCTTGCTGTGGTACATCTGAGACAGTCTGCTGACATTCCATCAGTAAGCATGGACTACTGACGAGTGGGCTTTTCCAAGAATCTAGAATTGGAATTTTTTTTTTTTATCCTTAAATTCATTTACATTGAGCAGAACAATTTTAGCTTCCTGGAGTTTATATAAAGAGTTCAAGATAGTCTTATAATAATTCATACACACCATAACCTCTGCCAACAATAATCCCATGTGCCTTCAAAATGAGGAAATTAGTGTTGGCGTGTGCTGTATTATAATCTGCACTGTGTATTGTAAATGGCTAAGTAAGCACTTATTAAGACACTTAGATGAATAAAAAGAAAAATATCTTTTTAAATGGGCAACATATATGTCTCTTGACCTTCAACAACTTAAAAAAAAACCAACTCAGTTCCTAAATCATATTATATTGGCAAAGCGTGTGATTATTTAAGCTAAATTACCTATGAGACAAAGGTATGCTCTTCACCATAAGGCAGAACTTTCTAACAATGGCACAGGCAATGTAGCTCTCTGCTTTAACAAACAGTACTCTACAAACTCTACCTTCTACTCTGTGAAGGTAGAGAAAGCAGCTGCAAGGTGGCTTCAAGGACTTGAATAAAGAGCACACTTATGCAGCCAGTAGAAGCTGAGTGTATGGCAAATGATCCAGACCTCTCTCCGAGGGGAGATTTCAAGTAGGGTATTTTCAATTACCTACTGTCTGTTCAACCTTTGCAAGGAATTTAATTGGAACAGACAGAGTATTTAAGGGGAATAACTAATGATATAATAGATTAGTAATGATCAATAGGCAGGGAATCACTGCATTAGTTGAAGCATGGTACTTTCTGAGCATGGTATTTTCACTCCTGGGGGAACAAAATTCTAATTATAATTCTCCAGCATTCAACACTCTGGAGCTTCTAAAGACGTTTGCATTCTTTTAGAGAGAGAACAGAGTCTGCAGTTTTATAATTGTATATTAGCAAATGTTGACAGCACTGGAAATCAATAGCCTGATTGCTCTGCTCCTGTTGATTGGTATTAACATAAATAGCCCTTGTACTAGATTAACTCTCCAATTTGTCTGAAAGCATATTTTCCTCCTTCCTATAGTAATAGAGTCAAAACAATGGCCTGAGTATGTTGTATCAACATGAGGAATGTATTATAAAGACACTTTCTGGGTCTCCTTACATAAGGGAATATTGATTATAATTATGAACTTTCAACACAGAAGATCCTGTGTTGCCCACTTAGTAAATGTGAAAGCCCAACATCCATCCACCATTAGTCTGAAGAAGGATAGATTATAGTAGCATCATATATAACTTGAGGTTCCTTCTAGGAAAGATGTCATTTTCTCAGCCACTAAAATGTCACTGAGTTATAAATTATCACATTATATATAAATTAACCCATCTGCTCACACATTTTGACATAGTTTTCAAGACTACTGTTTGAGTATTTCTTAATGGATATATGTTGTGAGTAATGGAATAAGGATAAAAATTATTTTTTCTCATTTTTTCACAGATGTTCTTTATTATTTTCTTTTTAATAAGCCATTCCATGCAAGTACACTCTCAAGCCACAACCCACAGGTTAATTTCATACCCAAACTTTTCAAACTTTCTAAGCTTGCCTCTATAATTTAAAGTCAAACTTTGAGTGGCTAAGTAAGGATGGAGTGAAAAGGAAAGAGAGAAAAGAGACATCAAGAAGAAGAAGGTGGGAGAAATAAAGGCAAACCATGGAATAGCCTTTGTAAGGCTAGTATGTGGGGGAAAAGGAATGACAGGAAAATAGTAGAAAGGAAGAGAGAGGGAAGCACAGGCAAGAAGAACTGAACAAATTAAACTTTTCATTCTTGGCCTGGGGGTTACAAGTTCTCTGGTGTTTTGTCACTGTCCTTGGAAATGCTCATTGGTCAATCACCTGTTTTCAGTTCTTCACCTGGTCTTTATCCTTCAGACACTTCTATGAATGTGGTAGTCATTATGGCCCCAGGAGAGAAATGAGTCTTCATTCAGAACTCTGTCCACAGAAGGGTAGTTTGACAAAAGCTTCTGAAATCCATTTACCTTACAGATAAGTAAGGGTGGAACCAGAGAGATAAACCAACATGAATTCAAATGCTGGAGAATATAAACTATGGAATCCAAGAGCCTGGAAATTGGAGCTGCCTCTGCCACCTACCAGCTGTGTGATCTTGACTGGGGAAGTCTCTTAGCCTCATACAACTTCTGTATCTTAGTTTGTAAAATGGCGCTGCAATTCCTACTTCAAAGGATAAAATGAACTATGTGATAGAAAATGCCTAGAATGATATTCGAATGCAGTGGGTATTCAACGAAAGGTGTCTGTGATTATGATCATCCATGCCTCCTGGCCCTCTGTCCACTGCTCTTTCCACCCTATGACTTAATTAAATGAGTGCTCAATTTGTAAAAAGAGTTCACCACAGAATTACTTCAAGAGTTATGTTCCTCCATTATGTTTAATGGTCTATTTATAGTCTACTGAGCTCTTGACAGAGATGTGAGGGAACATGAGGAAAGGAGAATGTCAAGTTGTTTGAGCCACCACCAACTCACTATTAATCTGGAAGTGAAATAGCTCTGAAAGTGTCACGAAGACATAGAGAAATATAATCTCATATGATTTATTGGGAATTCATGTAGTATGTAATGACGTACATGTATGCGTTAGTCTCGGAGGGTTGCCATCACAGATGACCACAAGCTGGGTGGCTTAAAACAACAGAACTTTGTGGACTCACAGCTCTGGAGCTTACTCTGAAATCGAGGGCACACTCCCTTCAGAGGGTCTCATGGACAATCCTTCCTTGCCTCTTCCTAGCTTCTGGTGCTTGCCAGCAATCCTTGGCTTTCCTTGACTTGGAGCCACATCACTTGATTTCTTCTGTCTTCCCCCTGGTTTTGTCTGTGTACCAGAATCTCCCTCTCCTTTCTTCTATAAACTCTTCAGTCATCGGATTTAGGGCTCACTTTATTCCAATATAACCTCATTATAACTTGATTACTTGTATAAAGGCCCTACTTCCAAATAAGGTCACATTCACATATTCTGGGGGTTGGGACTGGAGCATATCTTTTAGGAGGACACAATTCAACCCACTAAAATGTATAAATTAAAATGTGCTTAGATCCAGGCCAATTTTGATGTGGGCTAGTGGAATCTGACTTGATACCTCATAGTTACAGTCAATCATAATAGTAAGATATATTAGGCATGTAGTAACATTAAAAATATTTTTAAAGCATTCATCTTATAAATATTTATTTTGGCCCTCAAAGCATTTACTGATCTAGCTCATCTCCATTACCCTGGGAGATACAGCAAAGACCATGCACCTGGGTGAGTGTCTTGGGTCTACTGCTTACTACAGACCTCATTAATTATGTCTACAATTTATTAGACCCTTGTAGAACTTCACACATTATGCTAAGCATTTTACAAACATGATATTTAATTCTCACTTGAACCCCATGAGGAAGATAGTATTATGCCCACTTTATAAACTAGGACTCAGAAACCTTAGAGAAGTTAATTATCTTGTCTAAGACCAAACAGCTAGTAAGTTCGGGAGCAGAGATTTGAGCCCTCATCCATCAGATTGCAGTACCTGTGCATTTAACCATAATGCTCTTTTCACTTGGAGCAAAAGTTGTACTTAGCTCTTCTGAGATTTAATTTCCTCCCAAGCAATCTGTGATGGTTTGGCTCCTGATGTGCCTTCCTATAACACAGAGGCTGGAAAGCCTGGGATTGAGCTCCATGTCCGGCTTCTGCTCAGTGGAGAGTCTGCTTCTCCCTCTTCCTCTGCTCCTCCCCCCTCTCATGCTCTCTCTCACTCACTCACTCTCTCTCTAATAAATAAATAAAATCTTAAAGAAAATGGAACAGAAAAATGTATATAAAGATATATCACAGTGGATATTTGTGAATATTCTTATATACTTCCCTCTCTGCTCTCATTATAAAACAAAAAAAAATGGACATTGTCATTCTATGTGAAATATACTCAGCATTTTCCAACAAACACATATCCCCATAAAAACCACACCAAGAGGGTATGAACTTAAGAGACAGAATATTTCTGTCCAGTTTTTTCCATTCTACTATCTGGTTTTCCTTTGGTCTATGTTCTTCACTTACTTAACATTTATAGAGAGCTCATATATGCCAAACATTATGTTACCCTTATTTATATAGTAAGATGGTTTTCTTGCCAAAAAGAAGGCATTCCCTATGAGATTGAATTCCCACTGGGCATGAACCTCAGGCTCATGAATGAACTCTTGACAACCCAGAAATATTCTGAGACCATGACATGATGGTCACTTTGTGACCTGATCTCAGCAAAGATCTCTGAGAAGTCAGTTCTGCTGGGAAATGTTACTCATTCAAGCTCTTCACTGGGATGAGACCGAATGGCCAAAATACTACAGTAATGCCTTTTAGGAAGGACTGTGTCCTTGTCCAGGTTGAAAATGGGTTTTAGCTCAGTGCTCAGCCCACTGGCCCACTCTGCAGACTTGGTACCAGCTCTAACCCCCATCTGCCCTGAAAGGCCAGTCATATCACAGAAGCAGGGAAAGGCAGAACACAAAAGGGAAAGAAGCACTTTCCCAAACTAAAAACTGCCTAGGCCACCAAGGACAGCAAATGTCTTTGAAGTTCATGAAAGACGTAGGCATCTGATACCTCCACTAAAGAAAGTTTGACTTCTGCCTCTCCCCTTTGGAAATGAGGTCTGAAGCAGGAAGTTACTGGAGCATCCCTCTCTAGCTATGACTAGCTGGATCTCGGGGATCAAACTCAGGGTCTAAAAAGCACAGCCCTGGTTTTTCCCTAGTGAAGTCTAAGACAGAGAACCTACAGATTGGTTCGCCCTTCTCTGAGTCCCTCTCTGCATGCCATTCATATCACATGGATTCGCTATTCCAAGAAGACATCGCATTTTTCAGACAACAGGTTTTTCTGGTGACCTATTTCTAGTGACTAATGGGAACACAAAAGCTTCAAAAACCTCAAACACAACCTGCTCCCCCACCCCCTCCATACACACATGCTGTGATTTTGCAAAAACATGATTCACTGAATGTTGTTGATTGTTTATTTACTGAACAAAGGCTGCTCTCCGCTTCCTTGTGTGATGGGTGTAATTACCAACGTTCTTCAAGCCTGCACATGCTATTTTCCTTCCACTTGCTGCAACACTGGGAAACGGTGAAAGAAATGAGAGGCACAGAAGTGGAAGTCACCCGGGCCCCCGCACTGCTTTCCCAGCCTCTCTGGCTGCCATATAAAACATGGTATTGTAGATTCTGACCTTCCCCATCCTCTGCTGCAAGGTTCACCATTTCTCAAAAATTGTAGCAGGCATTGGTAGGGAGACAGCCTGAGATAAAATTAAGTTTTGAAGGAAAGGCTAGTGTCCTTCCTTGACTTAAGAATTTGAACATCAGGCTACCTGCCAAGGAATGAGCCAGTGAGGATGCTTAGGCAGCCAGGATCCTGGGAGATGTAGGACTCCTCTGACCTCCAACTTTAGCCTGAAGACTCTCTAAGGTCCCGACAAACCCTCCTTAAACTGCAGGGGCGTGTCTGATGCTTTCACACAATCTTTCTTCCCTTTTCTTTTCACTGGAGTCCAATTTACATGGTGAGCCAATGCTCTCCAGCCTTTCCCAACATTCTTTCATTTTCTCTCACACCGCATGTCCCCTACTGAAATCCTTGCATGTCTGATCCTATCTGGATGTCTGCTTCCTCTAGAAATGAGACCAACACACAGAATTCAGTATGAGAGTCGATATCCCCCAGAACCATCTACCCTACTGACAAAGAAAGAATTACACTGGACTCAGACCCAAGTTCAAAACACGAGAGACGACCTTCTTCAGCCATTAAATCTCTTCACCATCACCTTAGACGCAAAGGAGCTAAAGTCTTCTTACAAAGGTTGGGGGGGGGAGGTGCATTTAAAAATACCATCTGAGAGCAGAATATTTAACTCCAAAAACAACTAGATTCCACTGAAATAGCAAACAGGAGCCAGAATTGCTAAATTCATCTCTACTTAGAGAAGGAAAGTGCATATATGCTCTTGCTCCAGAGTTTTGTTTTTTTTTTTTTTAATACAATGGGTAATAGAAAGGCTGAGTTCATTATGGCAGTCAAGTCCCAAGGCAGCCAGAGAGCCCACGATTTCACTCTGTGTCTCATCCAACCCTCTGATCACTCTCCTTTGGCTATTATGCCTCATATAATGCATTCTAATGGTTTAAAATGACAGCGTTTTGTTTACAAAATGGCTCCATTCCTCAGGAAACCGAAGAGCCTGTGCACCATAACACAGCTATTGATAGAAAATAAAATGCACAGTGTGACAGAAGCTGGTCCCCACCTTGCTGCCCTGTTATCCATTTTCGGGTCAAATTTGCTCATTCATCAACTCAGAAGGAGGGCCTGAGGGGCACAGCCTAATAGGACCTACAAGAACTAAGCAAAGAGCTCAGTAAAGGTAAAATGAGTTCCAACCCCGCACAAATACAAAGGAGATGGATTTGACCCAAGTTTTCGCTAAACACTCTGACCTCGAGAGGCAAGTCTTGTGACTCTGTGGATTTGCTATCTTTGCTGAATATGAAAATGTCTGCCAATATTAGAACATTAGCCAGAGCCTCGGTAGCCTCTCCCCTTTACGCTTTTAAAATAAGAAAAATATGCAAACCACAAATATTATCTAAAACCCATGGAAGAGGGTCTGCTTTCTGTAAGAGGTAGAATTTACAACCTAAAACAAGAGGCCAGATATCAGTCCTAGACTACCAAATGCCAGGTTCTTAGCCCACTTTGGTCTTCTATGAGCTGGAGGAAGAATTTTGTAGGAGAGAGCCCTAAGGAATTTTTAGAAATAGGCTCTGAAGGAGGGTCAAGTTAAGGTGATGTGTCTTACTTTGTTACTTCAACTTATTACTCAAATGACCCATCTGCCTTGGATTATAGCATCTCCCCCCCTCTGAGAACTTCTAGGGCAGTGGGGCTATCTCAATCAGTCATGTGTTTTAGCAGTCGGTTATACAGTAGGCAACCTCAATAAATGAAAGAGAAGGAGGAGGAGGGGAGGGAGGAAGAAAACAAAGGAAAGGAAGAGTGTAAGCTCTTTTAGGGTTAAAACAATGGATTTTTAAATTTCCTATCTAACTAAGCCTTTTGAATGTTAGAATTCCTTCCTGGACATACAATGAAATATTATTCAGTCTTCGAAAGGAAGGAAAATTGTGACACCTGCTACAACACGGGTGAAACTTGAGGACATTACTCATGGTGAAATAAGCCAGATCAAGATGCCTGCTGTAGGAGTCCATTTGTAGGAAGTATCTACAGCAGTGAAACTCATGGAAACAGAGAGTAGGGTTGTGGTCAGCAGGGCTCGGGGAGGGGGAATGGGGAGTTACAGTTTAATGGCTCTAGAGTTTCAATTTGGCAAGATGGAAAAGGTCTGGAGGTTGGCTGCACAACAATCTACTGACCTATACACTTGGAAGGGGCTAAGATGGCAAATTTTATGTTCTGATAATTTTACCTCAATTTTTTAAACTCTTTAACAGGTTAAAGAGTTTACTGAGGAAGTGCATGCTCCTTCAGAGACTCAGCAGTGCCACAAACATTGCTGAAACAACCGATATTCACACGGCCCAGGCATTGCACTTGCTCATACGCAGTGGGGAAAAAAAAATCTCAGCAAGAACTAAACTTGACCTCGGCATCTCTTGTTCTTAACTCCAAGTGTTCTGAGCCAAGCAAAGGCTTTCTGAAGGAGAAGAAAGTGTTAGGAAGATGCCAGCCAGCATGCTCCAGAGCAATGCTTACTGAGTATCTCCCTGATTTCTTTTTCAACTTGCCCACCCACCATGCACAAGTGGCTCTCTACCTGATCATCTTGAGAGACAAAGGGTTTCCTCCTCTTAAGTCTTAGCCAAATGGTCCATTGATGGGCTGATAATATCCATATTTGCAACACATAATAAGTGTTTCCATGACTAAAAAGGATTAGTAACTCTGACATCATGAACAAAGCACCACGTTTGGGATTCATCTGGAATTTGGTTAATCACTACTTGGAGGGAGTGACATTAATTCCAGGGCTTATTTGAGGCTTAATGTCCAAAAACGACTAACCTATTTATTAGAGGAATCTGGGATGCTTTTATACAATACATTTGAAGTCTGGTGTGTATTATGGTCTGGTATGTGTGTTGGTCCCTCACCAACTCCAGGGGCTCCCATCTTAAAGACCACCATGATTGGCAAGTCGGCCATGGTGAATATCACAATTACAAAGAAAATTGGGGATAAAGAGGGAGAAAAGAATAAAAATGGTATCAAATATATTTTCAAAGCACAGAAAAATTTGAGAAAGTAAGCAAGGTTTTTTCTTTCATTTATTTTACAAAATTCTTTATGTACAAAAACAATGCATGCTTGTAACAAGTCAAGAACAATGGAGCTATGTAAAGATAATTAACAATCTTCCTCTACATGCTTTAATCCCATCATCCCGAGATAAGCAATATTAACAGTTTTATAAGTATCCTCCCACAACTTTCTTTATGTTTATGCATACAGATAAGTAAGTATATTTAAGATATATAAAAGTACTGTATCTAGGTTACAGGATTTTGCTTTAACAAAACTACTGTAATCATTCCTCAACAGATTATTTCATCTAAAAATAATATTTTGGATTTCCCTACAGATATAATGCAACCTTTTTTAACAGCTGTGTAATTGTCAATAGTATGAATGAACCATCATTCATTCAACCATTTAGATTATTTCCAGATTATTATTTTTCCATTACAAACCATGCTGGAATAACATACATATCCTTACCCCCTGGTGGTTTGTATTCTATAGACTACATTCTCCCAAAAATGGAATTTCTAGGTCAAAGGGTATGTACCTATTAAATGTTAACAGACACTACTAGATTACTTTCCAAAAAGGTTGTTAACAATTTAAACCTCTGTCAGCAATGAGGAGCTTGCCCACATCCCCCGCTTTTGCTGGTACTGGATGCTATAAATCTTCTAAATGTTTGCTGATCTGATAGGCAGAAATTGAAATCTCCATCATTTGATTTCCATTTACCTGACTACTAGGGAGTTGAGCATCTTTTCATATTTTATTGACCATTTATATCTCCTTTTCTGTGAATTGGCTGTTCATAGCTTTATCTAATCTATCTATCAGGTTGTTTGTCTTTTCCATATTAGTATGTAGGCGCTCAGTTTATTAAGGATATAACTCTTTGCCTGTCTTGTGTATGGCAAATAGCTTTACCCACACTATCATCTTTTTTTTTTTTTTTTTACTCTGTGCATGGTGTTTAAGGCCACACAGAAATCTTTATTTCTATGTAGTTATACCTATAAATCTTTTTTTATGGCTTTTGAATTTTTCTTTCAAATGAACTTTAGAGTCAATTTAACAAATTCTCTTTAAATAAACTTTGGTGGTGCTGATTGAGATTGCATTGAATTTAAAGATTAATTAAAGAAAAATGACCTCTTCACGATCATGAGCAGCCCCCACCCAGCCAGGAGTGGTATGATTTTTTTTTTTTTTTTTTTAAAGACTTAGAGGTTTTGTTTTTTTTTTTTAAAGATTTTATTTATTTATTTGACAGAGAGAGAGATAGCGAGAGCAGGAACACAAGCAGGGGGAATGGGAGAGGGAGAAGCAGGCTTCTTGCCGAGCAGGGAGCCCGATGTGGGACTCGATCCCAGGACCCTGGGATCATGACCTGAGCCGAAGGCAGACGCTTAACGACTGAGCCACCCAGGCGCCCAGGAGTGGTATGATTTTTATCTACACTTAGATTCTTTCCTGTCTTTCAGTAATGTCTAGTACTTGTCTTCATTTAGGCCTGACATACCTTGCGTGGTTTATTCCTAGGCATTTATGATTTGTCTCACAATTGTAAATACCATCTTTTTTCTACTCCAGTTTCCGGTGGAGGAGACTGGAGGTAGTGGAGGTCAGTGATGAAGGTCAGGGACTTTAGACTTGGTTGCCTGGATTCAAAGCTCAGATCTTGCACTCACCAGCTTAGGGAAGTGAGCTACCATCTGAGCTTGTTTCCTCACTTGTGAAATGGGGACAATGGGTTTGTTGTGAGGATTAAATGAGATAATAACATCACATCTTCAGCACAGACTCTAGACCCCCGTTGTCCATCAAATGATAACAAAGACAATCACGGAAACCTTTTATCCAGACACCTTCACTCTCTTTAGTTTTGGTTCTCTGGGTTTTTCTAGGTAGAAAATCATATACCCTTCTGATAGTGATGATCCCATCTTTATCTTTCCAACATTTGCATTGGTTGATTTCTTTTATTGTCTAATGACACTAGCTGAGGCCCATTACAGTGCTGATGGCAGTGGTGAGAGCCCGCATCCATGCCTTTGCCCTGACTCTAATGTCAATACTTCTACTTTTTCTATGTATGATGGCTACTGTATATTTCTGATAGATAGTCATCGTAACTCCTTGGCATAAAATTATTGATAATATTCCCTTATTATTTTTATTTCTGTTCTATCTGTAGCTGTCCTTTTTTTTTCATATTAGTTATAAGTTCCCCCTGTCATTACTGACAGAGGTTTTTGTATTCTCTTAGTCTTTTTGAGAACCAACCATTGACTTTGAGGACTGTCTTTTTGTGTATTTGTTTCCTGCTTTTTATTTTTTATTTTTTAAAGATTTTTATTTATTTACTTATTTGACAGAGAGAGACAGCAAGAGAGAGAAAACAAGCAGGAGGAGTGGAGGAAGGAGAAGCAGGCTTCCCACGAGCAGGGAGCCCCACACGGGGCTCGATCCCAGGACCCCGGGATCATGACCTGAGCCGAAGGCAGACGCTTAACGACTGAGCCACCCAGGCGCCCCTGTTTCCTGCTTTTTATTATTTCCTTCTTTCTACTTTGTTTGGGTTTGTTCTTCTGTGACTCTTGAGTTGCATCCTTTGCTCACTAATTAATCAATCTGATTTTCTTTTGTATTGATCACATGACTTATTCCCTTCTGATCCTTGTATTAGTTTAAACTGGTATATGGATACTTAAATAGAGTCTGAGGTTAATAATGATTTCTACCTTGTCCACCCTTCCACTTTAAAAGTGATGGTTTCATTTTTAGTTTCAGTTTTTAGCAAGTAGATTTGCTTATCCACGTATTTACCAGTTTCTTTGATTACTATTCATTCTTTTTTCTTTCCTTTCTTCTTATTGAGATATAATTCACATGTCATACAATTCAACTATTTAAAGTGTACAATCCACTGGTTCTTAGCATTATTCCCAGAGTTGTGCAATCCTCACTATGATCAACTTTAGGATATTTCATCACCCCAAAAAGAAATCATATACACATTAGCACTCAGTCCCCCCAAACCTGTCAGCCCTAAGCAACCACTAATTTCTGTCTCTAGATTTGCCTGTTCTAGACATTTCATATAAATGGAATTATGCAACATGTGGTCTTTGTGACTGATTTCCTTAACTCTACATAATGTTTTCAAGGTCCATCTATTCTGTAGCATGTGTCAGCAACACTCTCATAATATTCCATTGTACCAATAGACCACATTTTATTTACCCACCCATTAGTCAATGGGCATTGGGTTGTTTCCATATTTTGGCTATTCTAAATAATGTTGCTATGAACTTACATGTATGAGCTTCTGTGTGGACATATTTTTTGTTTTCTTAGCTAGAGGAGTAGAACTGCTGGATCATATAGTAACTTTATATATCTCCTGAGGAACCACCAGACTGTTGTCCAACATGGCCGCACCATCTTATATCCCCACTAGCATCATACGAGAGTTTCAATTTCTCCACATCCTCACCAACATTGGTTATTATTTATCTTGTTTGCAGTCATCTTTGTGGATATGAAGTGGTATCTTATTGTGTCACTATGCATTCTTGCTTCACAGTTCTTCCAGAAGTACATTATGTAAAACACCACCGAGGAAGATCTGTTAATGGTACGCTCTTCCAGTTTTTGATGGTCTAGACTGTTTCCATTTTGCCATGGTTCAGGTAGAACTTAGCTGGGTGTGAAGGTTTACTTTGATTTATTCCACTGTGTTCCTGGCTTCCATTACTGCCATTGGGAAGTGTGCTATATATTATTCCTTTGAAGATATCCTGGCTTCTCTCTGATTAATTTTTCTTTCCCTTTGGTTTCTGCAGTGTATCAAAATTCCCCACATATTTATTTTAATTTATCATGCTTATTAGGATCTGTGCTGCCTACATCTAAGAAATCATATCTGTCACCAATTCTAGGAAATTCTAAACCATATTCCTTGTATTATCACCTCTACTTCATTGTTTCTGTTCTCTTCTCCAGAACTGCTGCGACACGTATGTTCATCTTTCTCATCTCTTGTCCTCACTTAAACCTTCCACCTCTCTATACCACTTACCATGTTTTCAGGTTCATTTCCTTGGGGTTTTTTTCCCTTCCAGTTTACCAGTTTAGCTGTGTTTAATCTGTATTTCATCTCTCATTGAAATGTTTTATATCAATGACTATTATTTCCTTTCCTAAGAGTTCTGTTTGGCTCTTTTTCAAATACGCCTAGACTTTTTTTTTTTGCGTTTTCTCATGCTTTTCTCATGTCTTAATCCCTTTTTAATAGTTTTGCTTATCTTAAATGTACATAAAATGTTTTTCTGCTAATTCCATGATCTGAATTCTTTAGAGGTCTAATTCAGCAATGTTTATTTCCTGTATTAATCATTCATTTTTCCCCTCCTATGTTTTGTAATACTGGACTGAGAGTTCTCGAATGACCACCACTGAAAAAACTAACATGAAAAAAGTGGTCATAGTTGGGTAATACCTCTGGGGCCCCTGGCAAAATAAACACCAGGAAAGACACTCTGAATGTGGAGTGTGAAGAAATGACACAGATAAAGCACCTTGCCCTTGATTCCTTTCTTCTTTCTCACCTCCCATATCCAACCCCTGCCGAGACCTGAGGGACCACTATGTGCACCTCTGTACTTGTCTCCCTGCTTCTGGGCTGACCCTCCTCCAAACCATGCTGTACTCACAATCAGAGTGATCTTTTAAAACTGTGTGTCAGATCACATTACTTCCTTGATTCAAAATCTTTTTTTTTATTTATTTGAGAGAGAGAGAGTGAGAGAGAGAGAGAGGACAAACCAGAGGAGAGG
The DNA here is from genome assembly GCF_964656455.1 of Halichoerus grypus. NCBI lineage: Eukaryota > Metazoa > Chordata > Mammalia > Carnivora > Phocidae > Halichoerus > Halichoerus grypus. Next base: position 13,223,015 of record NC_135715.1, on the reverse strand, counting down.
CAGAGAGAGAGGGAGAAGCAGACTCCCTACTGAGCAGGGAGCCCGATGTGGGACTTGATCCAAGGAACCTGGGATCCTGACCCGAGCCAAAGGCAGACGCCCAACCGACTGAGCCACCCAAGCATCCCATCCCTTGATTCAAAATCTTTAGTGACCTTCCTCTGCTCCTAATACAAAATTCAAACTCTGTGCCTGGTGTGCAAAGCTGTGTATGTTCTTCCTCTTGCCCATTCTCTACCTACTTCTTCTCCTGCATGTCTTCCCATCATTCACAAAGCTGTAGCCACACTGACCGCCTTTAGCTTCCATGCAGCCCCCAAGTGGGGGATCCCACTTGGGATGAACCAGCAGGGAGGAAGGGAGAGTGGAGAAATGAGGACATCTCCCCGATATCAGGAGACCCTGAATCAAATCTTTCTTGAAGTTGGATTTATCCCCAGACTTTGCAATATCTCCTTTTTTTCTCTTGATTCCTTCCTTTCCAGCAAACACCCTCACACCTAGCCTTTTTTTTTTTTTTTTTTTTTGTAAGTTGGGGCCTCGATCCATGAGGAAATGCTATGTTACTTTATTAGCCATATCTCGGAGATGTTCAGAGAAATGTTACACCCAAAACCTTGATGTTACAGTTAAGCTGCCTTTACGGAGATCTTGATTCTATCCCAGGGTCCAGCAAAAGTTGAAGGAGAGCTACTCTTAATATATCCTTGGAGAATTCGCATTTCTCGATATTTAAGGCGCAATCAAATATACTTCTAGAATCTAATGTGCCAGTGCTTCTCACATGCAGTACATCATGCCTTCGGATAGGCTGGATATCACTTTTAATTAATTCAATGACATTTAACCAACACAAAGCCCACACCCTGCAGACTTCCACTCCACATTACTTCGCACAACTACTCCATGGCCAAAACAAGTGGGGAGACCTTTCCTTTTTCCTGACCTACCAAACATTCTGGCAAATGTAAGTACTTGCCACATTCTCTTAATTCAAAACATGGCAAAACAAATCAGAGAAAAGAATGTTTGTCATATTTAATAACAAAGACCTAGATTATACGATCGCTTAAGCATGCATGATTGCGTTCAACCCTAACATCCATGCTGTCATCTTGCAATGTCTGTAATACGAAGAATCATCCTGGTTTTACAGCCAGTGGGATGCAAGGAAGAAAAAGAAAAACAGCTACTGAGCAACGACTCTGTGCAAAGCATCGTCACCCAAGGAACTTAAATATGTCATTGGCTCTGATCATTTCAAAAACGTTAAGTGTCTTTGCCCAATCACACACACATAGTAGTTGCCAGAAACAGGACACAGACCTGGTGTTTAGCGTTCTGTCTGCTGTGGATTGCTTCTTCAGCTCGACACCCACAGAAGCCTCTCCTCTACACAGGGCTACGGTGGACTGAAAATGATTTATTCTTCGGGAGCTCATTACCGCCTGCTTTTCCTGATAGCTGCCCACAGACCTCCCTGACTTAGGTCACTGCCTTAACAGAATTGGTCTTGAGATTGGCACTTCATTATTTTCAAATGACAGAACGACCAGCTTTTAAGACAATGCAGTTTGGATAAAGTGAGCAGTTCTTACAATGAAATGACTTATTAATAATAGGTCTTCCCATTAGAACTCTTTAATACTGTAGCCTTGGGCACAGATCCTTATTGTAGTTACCTCTTCTGTGGGACGGAAGTATTTTTCTGGTGATGCTAATACCGTACCTCATGTTAAACCAAAACTGCTCCTGAGAGATCTAGCGCTTGTCTAATGTAAGCATGATCCAAGAGCCTTCGGATGGAGCTTGAGATCCGAAGTGAGATTTATTAATTACAAGGGAAATCACTCATATAGTGCTTGTTTTTCAGGCACTGCGTGCTTTACAAATAGTTAAGTCACTTATATTATGAGGATTCCGGTTTAGGGACCGTTATCTTAGTCGGTGTCCTCAGTTGCAAGCCACAGAAGTAATCCTGTAATAAGAGTTTACTGAAGAACTAGTGAGTGCTCACGGCTGTGTGGGGAGGGCCGGAGGACCAGGCGGATGGTTAAGCATCCTGCAGACTGCCCAAAGCCACACCAAGAACTGAAGACGGAGCACTGCCCCTGATGCTGTCCCTCTCGTTTCTGCACAGCCACACGCTGGCGCCCCAGTGCCTCCTCTGGGCCCGGAGCTCAGTCCCACAGCCACTAGGAAACCAGCTCCGCTGCAGTGTTGCTGCCTCTTGGGGGAGGGGGAAGGCGCAGGCACAAAAGCCCGGATGCAGGGTCTGTTTCCCGACACCGCTCACTGTCCACTGTATCCAGCAGGTGCAGGTGCGTCTGACTGGCTGCCTCCGGTCGCTTGCTTGTGCCCCAGCAGCAAAGCAGGCGGAACGCTTGAGTTCTGGTTTCTAAGCCTGGGAGTTCCTCCCCTATTCAGTGATGAAGGACAGCCATGAGCGGGACAGATGCCGCCCCACACACGTATAGTGACTCTAAAAGAAGCTGTACTTCATCGAACTTCCAGGAAGTCGTCTGTGTCACAGGAAAGCGTAACTGTGGCATGATTTAATTTGTAATATCAATTAATTAAAGAGTATTTAATTCTACCCTGTTTGGATCATTTGCTCAAGTATCTCTAAGCTTGAAAGGGCCCTAGGGCTCAGACTCCCCTTTTTTACCCACATGCACGGGCAATCTTAATCAGTCTCACGATTTTTAATACTATCTCTATACCAGTGATTCATAATTTATATTGCCAACCCCCATCGCTCCCTGGAAGGCCAGCCTCATATTTATTAACTACCTCCTCGATGTCAAACTCAAAAAGTCCCAAACCAGGGGTATCTGGGTGGCTCAGTCAGTTAAGCATCCAACTCTTGATTTTGGCTCAGGTCATGATATCATGGGTCGTGAGATTGAGCCCTGAGTGGGGCTCCCCTCTGGGGATGGAGGCTGCTTGGGATTCTCTCTCTCTCTTCCTCTGCCCCTCTCCCTGCCCTCTCTAAAAAAAAAAAAAAAAAAAAGTCCCAAACCAAAGTACTGATTTTTCTCCCCAAGTCAGCTCTTGACTCAGTCATCCTCTCTGCAGATGGCACTTCCTTCATTCCAGATCTCATGCCAGAAGCTCTGGAGGCAGGCTCAACTTCAGTCTTTTTCTCATTCCCCATATTTATCCAACAGGAAAGCGTATTGATTCTCCCCTCAAAGTATATCCCAGATTCTCCCCAGGTCCTCTGCTGTCACCTGGCCCAAGTCACCACCCTCCCTCTTCCAGATGACTGTTTTTGCATCCTGTCTGCTCACCCGGTGATGGCCAGCTGCACGGGTGGGTGTGTGACCAGTGCAGTGGCATGGGGCTCTGTGCTTAAGGACCCCATGCTTCATATTTTACTGCTCTGTGGAAGTGATCTTGGAATTCTTAATAAGTTTACCTCGACTTTGTGTTTCCTAAGGGAAGTCCAATGGGACAAAGCAGCATGCACCTGGGGTCTGGAGCCTCATGGGTGGTCCTTTCTCTTGCTGTCTCATGGGATTTTCTTGGCTATCCCCCTCCCAACCACTGCCCACACAGGAACAGGTCAAGAGGGACACCACAGAAGAAAGGAAATACTTTCTTCCCTACTTTTTTTTTTTAAGATTTTATTTATTTATTTGAGAGAGAGTGAGAGCCAGAGAGATCACAGAGGGAGAGGGAGAAGCAGACTTGCGGCTGAACAGGGAGCCCAATGCAGGGCTCCATCCCAGGACCCAAGTCAAAGGCAGAGCTTAACTGACAGAGCCACCCAGGCGCCCCTCCTTATTTTTTGAATAAGATCTCTGCATTTTCATTTTACCCTGGGCCTCCCACATTATCTAGCTGGTCTTGCTATTTTCTTTGCCTCAAACCCCAGGTATTCTCAGCCAGAGTGGTTCTTAAGGAGGGCACAGGATGTAATGAGCACTGGGTGTTATATGCAACGGATGAATCACTGAACTCTACCTCTGAACTAATGATACACTATATGTTAATCAATTGAATTTAAATAAAATAAAATTAAAAAAATATGGAAGTCATATCTCATCATTCATCTGCTCAAAACCCTTCAATACCTTCCCAACTCATTCAGAGCAAAAGTCAGTTTCCTTTTGGGGCCCATGGGGGCCTGCTCCATCATTCCATCTGCCCCCCTATTATCTCCAATCTCAAACCCAACCGCTCCCCACCTTGCTTTCTCTCCCTCCCTCTCGGGGACTCTGCCCTTCCTTCTCCCTCCAAAATCCTCTTGGCTTGCTCTTTTGCCTCCTTCATGCCCAGATGTCAGTCACCTTCTCTAGGAGTCCTTCCTTCCCCAGCCTCTCTTCTGAAAATAGCAGCTCCAGTCTGCCATATTCCCAATTCCCTTACCCTGCTTCATTTTTCTCCACAATGCTCATTACCATCCGACATACTCTATTTCATCTTCTGTGTCCCTCACTAGAATATAAGCTCCCTGAGGCCAGGGACTTTGTCTCTTTTTCACTGCTCCCTCCCCAGCACCAAGAATGGCGTCCAGCACATGGTAGATGTGGGGGGCAGATCCAGCTTCTGTGGGACCTTGGAAGCTTATCATACTTGGGGGACGAGGAACTCCTTAGGAAAAAGACACAAAACCGCATATATAAAAATTACACACGGACAGTATCAGGGTCCACATCCTGGTTTTGATACTATACTACAAAAGTTTTGCAAGATGTTACCATGGAGGTAACAGGTCAAGCAAACATAGAATCTCTCTGTTGTATTTCTCACAACTGCATATGAATCTACAATGATTTCAAAATTAAAAGTGTAATTAAAAGTTAGATATGTAAGTGAATATTTATTTAGAGTGAGAAAAGACATCACAACAAATTAAAGTAATAAAAACCTGACAAACGCCACATGCATCAGCACAGCCACAAAAATATTTCTATTAACTCCCTGCCAAACCTCCATAATACTTTCCCCTACATTTTTGTCTCCATATACTTTGATCGCCTCTTCATATAATAATACTTTGTAACACAGTAGTCCCCTCTTATCTGTGGCTTCACTTTCTGTGGTTTCAGTCACCTGTAGTCAAAGGGGTGAGCCTCATGATGACATGTCGTTGAAAGGTCAATAGTAGCCCAACGCTGCGTCACAAGTCCTACGTCTTTCCCCTCACTTCCTCTCATCCTGCAGGCATTCCATCACCTCACATCATCATAACAAGGAGGGTGAGTACAAGCAGCCACCATTACTTGCGTTTGGCAGAGATTCAAAGGTAAGCAGAGGATGGGAGAGCTTCACAGAGGAAAGGGGCAGGCTCGGGGGGTGCCCTGATCGGAGGCTACTGGCCTGGGGAGGCTGGAGGAGGGCTAACTGGAACCCAGCGTCCTCTGTGATTGGTTAGGGTGCATATCTGGCTTTCTCTGGTTGGTCCTAAGTTGGAATTAGAAAGGCTGGCCATTTGGGATAGATTGTTACATAGTTATTATTTAGCTTCCTGGATTGGCCCTAGAGATAGCCCTCTGGCTTGCCAAAAGGCTGACTTGTAGCCAGCTGGCTTCCTGGGCTGTTTATTATAGATAGGGGGTGGGTTTCCTGGACAGGGTGCTATGGATTGTGGGTCAGAGTCTATTCGTATATATGGCCCAGCCATCGTCTGTTCATATATTCAGCCTCTCACGCGCCATTTGGTATCAGACGAAGAAGTTTTCTGGATGGGTATATATCTGCAGGTAGAGGAAAATGCAAGAGGGTGTGTGCATTGGTATTGGTTGTTTTTCTTAGAAAACAACTGTTAATAGCTCCATGATGGGAACACTTGCTAAATTAAAGGGTAAATAGAAGTGCAGGGGCCAAGCTGCATGAATCTCATCAGTGGTAATAGGACGCATGTGGTTAAGTGCCCACACACCGGGCTGGAAATTTCCCCTTAAGTCTTTTGAAAATACAAAAGCATGAAGAGGATTCAGTTCATGCTGAGCCTCCTCAACCTGCCCTGATCTCATCCCATCAGTAAAAAAAAAAAAAAAAAAAGGTCTGTTACTGCAATAGAGTCTAAAGGGTCATTATTCTGAGCTTGACTTCATAACAATAACCAGGTAAGAGTCCCAGAAGTGACTCCATATTGTTGCTTGCAGAGGAGTGCTCTCATTTTTTTTTCATTTGAACTAATTATTTAAGGCAAAACCATCTTTCTCATTAAAAACCCAGTGGGCAAATTGTAAACATCGAATGCATTGCCCTGGGACCCATTTTCAGGCTGTATTCTATAAAACTGCCAAATTACTTACTCCTCTAGTTATGGAGGAAAATAAGTTTGCATGATTCTGTATTTCACACACACACACACACACACAACTGAAGCTCAAAGGCATTTTAAAAATACAGTCTTGCTTTTTTGGCCATTGCAGCTTCCATGGGCTCTATGAAACGGAGGAGGTGGGCTGGACACACTAGGTTAGCCCCAGACCCTGCAGTATGCGTGTCTCCCCAGACCGGCCAGGGCACGGGAGGCAGGAAGACTCCCCTTCCAGCAGGAGTGACAGACCATTTCCTCTCCTTCCAGAGAGGGCCAATCGATTAACTACATCCCTGGCTCCCGTGAGAAGAGCAGCCACTATGAGAGCGAAGGCAAGATTATGTTTGAAGAAGACAGAACCCCTGGGCTGCCCAGATCAGCAGACCTGAAGCAGAGAGAAACGGCTCACTTCAGCTCCACGGCCTCCGTGTCCAAAATTGCATTAGCACAGCCCTTGGCTACATGATGAAGGAAACGCTTTAGGCTGAGTGCCTTGCGCTCAAATACCCCATCACAATGAGCTAGGTCTTCAATTTCCTTATTTGTTTTCAAATATCTGAACCTCTCCTTTCCAGAGAGGAAGAAAATAACCAGAGCCAGGGGCACCATTTCCTTAAGCTTCCATCTCCTGCCTTATATTGTGCTTTTCTGTCAGGCAAGAGCCTGGGGCGCTGATTAGCCTGGGCAGCTCCCAGAAGTCACCCCTTGGAGAAGGCACGTTGGGAGGCATGAATGCCCTGTTAAGTCTTGATGTCGTTTATTTCACATGAGGTCAGAGCCAGAGCCAGTCATGTCCGCTGTGGGAGTGAGAAAGTTAGCAAACAAGCCACATTTATACAGTCCTGGATGTCGTGCTTTTTGATTCTCTAAAGTACCCAAAAACTACACGGCACACCAAATCCCAAGGATTTACCTGTAACTGAGGAGAAAAAAAACATTCACCATGAAATGTTGTAATACAAATCATCTTCCAGATAGTTACTGAATCCCCATGATGTGCCCGGCACTGGGATTTCAGGGATGTGAACGTTCCTGCCCCAGCCTTCAAGTAACTAATGGTCTAGAAATTCAACACCCAACCCACAGTCAGTCCATTCTCAAATCCTTCTGACTTTACCTTCTAACTATGTCTTACCATCACCCACGTCTCTCTGACTCTACCCCCACCAGGGTGGTCCAAGCCTCCACCATCTTCTCTCACCTGAACTGTGACCATGTCATCCTAACCGCTCCTCCATGTCCACTCTTCTTCTTTCTGGTCCATTTTCCAAAGCCAGAATGATCTCTGCCAAGGTAAAGTCCACCTTAATTTAAATCTTTGAGTGGTCGCCCAATACCCACAAGATAACAGTAAAATGCCTTAAAATGTCCATAAGGTCCTGCCTGCTATGGCCCCAACCCACCTGCAGTTGACTGCAAAAACTGTCCCAATTTTCCACCCCTCCCTGTACCCATGGCTTGGCCATGGGAAACCATTGCTTCCTGAGAAAAACCCCTACTGACTTCCTAGATTATTTCATTTTTATTTCGTCTCTATTACATATTCCCACAATATATGTGATAGTATAGTATAATGTTAGGAGGCCAGACTGCGTGGTTTAGAATCCTAGGTGCCCCACTAGCTAGTTATGCATCCGTGGAAAGACATGTAGCTTCTCTGTGCTTCAATTTCCTCACCGGCACACCAGGGATCATGGTGTGACCTACCTCACAGCACTGTTCTGAGGACTTGATGGGTTAGTGACATACTTAGACCAATGCTTGGCATGAATCAACCGCAATATAAGAATTAGCTCTTATTAAAGCACCATGTACCTTTCTCTTAGAGCACATTATACTTTTATTTGTGTGATTCTTTGATTAATGCCTATAGACCAGATTTTGGCAAACTTTTTCTGTGAGCCACCAGATAGTAAATATTTTAAGCTTTGTGGGCCAATATGGTCTCTATCATAACTACCTCATTCTACTGTGGTAGCACAAAAGCAGTCATAGGCATGATATAAACAAGTGGATATAGCTGTGTACCAGTAAAACTTTATTGTCAACAGGCAGTGGGCCAGATTTGGCCTACCACTCACAACCCTTGCTATAAACCATCATGAGAATAGAGCAAGTAACTATTTTTTTCCAATCCCAGTTTCTTAATAGTATGCTTTACAACCAGTTTCAAAATATATTTATAAGATAAATTGTAGAAGTGTTGAATTCTAGCCCAAAAATTCAAATGTGAATCCATTTCTTTCTAGTCTTTAAATCGACGTAAATATGACTCCAGACCATAGTCCACTAGGCTGATAGGTATTCAGTATTATGGTCCCTTCCCTCCCAGGATCACAATAGAATTGAAGAAGATTCCATGGTGCCTAGAAAATGAGAGACAGACAACTAATCTTTAGACCACCGTGCTTTTTGCTCTACCCCTCATTGTCTGTACTACGGTTTTTATTTGGGGTCCAGTATCCCTCTGTTTTCATGCTACCCCCTGATGGAAATCTCTGCTAAGTATAAAGACCTGGTTCTTGGGGCCCAGGGCTGAGGTCTTGTCACTTCCCCACTGCTCTGGAACCACATGGGCCTCATGCCTGCCTCATCTTGTTCTTTGTCTTCACAGGAAGTCTCCTCTTTGGATACCCTACTGAACACCCAGGATAAGCAATTTTGCTATTTCTTTTCTTTTTTTTTTTTTAAGATTTTATTATTTTTATTTGAGAGAGACAGTGAGTGAGAGAGAAAGAGCACGAGCTGGGGGGAGAGGCAGAGGGAGAGAGAGAAGCAGACTCCCCACTGAGCAGGGAGCCCAATGTGGGGCTCAATCCCAGGACCCTGGGATCATGACCTGAGCTGAAGGCAGATGCTTAACCAACTGAGGGACCCAGGCACCCCAATTTTGCTGTTTCAGTAGACAGGAAGGGCCAAAGCTTCTAGTTAATGCCTGGTAAAAATACTGGAAGTAAGGAAAAATAAAGCTTGGCTATAGCTTTGAAATAGAAAGTCAAGTGGGAAGGAAATTACAAGAAAAACATAAAGAAATTAATAATTTAACCAACCAAAATACTAATAAACTCTAAATGCTAACAAACCCTTATCCAGCAACCTATAACAACTGATAACAGGTGAGGGAGGATGATGCAGGCAAGAAAAGGTCAAAGTACTAAGGCTTTCACCACTCCTGTGCGCTTCCCTAAACTAAAATCAAGAATGGAAGCTCCCTTAACACTGGGTTATCTCAGCAAGACATCGCCTTCCAGTATTTGGAGTTTCCTCCAGGGTGTTCTTACAAGGACACTTCAGATTTTGAAGGAATAGAAAGTATTACAACCTGTGGTTTAAGATATCTCAGAGAAAAGCTAAAGGTGCACCTACTTACAAATCAGAAGAGAAAAAATAGAAATTCAGGTTGGAATCAAAGGGACTAAGGTCAAAGGGACAATTTACACACACACACGCACACTTTTGTCACTCAGCTGAAACCCCCTTTTGCCTCATTAAAATACCAACTACTCACTCATCTTGTTTATCTACTTAACATCATCCAGGCAGAGTGCAAAGATCTGTACAGATGCTCCCTTAACTTTTACCTAACCAACTGGCGAGATAACCCCCACTCTCCAAGTTCAACTCTGAGTGAAACACACTGACTCATCCCCAACACCGTAAATGTTCCAATCTACTGTGGTTCTCCCAGGTATGCATAAACACTTCTGCTGTCACCCAGCTAATTATACGTTAATTGAGATATGTAGCTTTTATTTCCCAGCCTGTTTATGTACCTGTTATTGCAATTATATGATGTAATAAAATATTACAAAAATCAATAAAAGATGTAGAAAAAGTGTGCAAAACAGTGAATTGTTTCTATAAATTCTGAGTTGAATGCTGTAGAAAAAATCTGAGTTGAAAAGAAGCTTGCTATTAAATTCGGTGTGGGGGAAAGAGAGTAGTGGACTAAGAATAATCCTTCAGTCTGGAAGATTAATATACTCAGATTGATTTCTAAGTATTTTTCACTCTTGCTTCTACTTTAAAGAAACTGAACTAGAAAATACAGGCCATGCAAGATGAATTTAATTTACAACAAGAAACTCCAGTATATAGAGAACTTAAAGAAAGATTCATGGTCCTACATGAAGAGATTGGGAAAATAATCCACACTTATTTATTTCAAGTGAAAATAAAATTAATGGAAATTTTACTTCTGCCTAAGATGGATGAACGGGAACTTTAAGAACTTCCCATCAGAACACTGAACAAAGTATATGGAACAAAGGATTTCCAGACACTGGACATGAAGGAAACCAAAGGAATCATCTCGAAGAGGTGGGAAACAAGATAGGTGCCCTCTGGCGTTGTACCAGCTGATTGCGTTGCGAGAGATTCCAGACCATGGTATAAGAAGGGGATGCCAGGCAGAACCACAGGGCTCCCTGGATTGAGGAAATAGAGCTGAAAATTCAGGGAGATCGAGATGACAAGAGTTTGCAGGTCAGAATTTAGAGAGGAGAGAGCTACACAGAGAAAACTGAGGATCTGTGAAGAGCACCACAGGAATTCATCGGCGTATAGAGCAGTGTACACATGTAAAGGGAAAACCTACCCAAGATGGGGGGAAAGCCACTGGAAAGAATCAAGTGCCTGTTTCTACCAGTTGGACTGATTACCTTTGGCTATTATAGTGGGAGGTGAAGCCAACTCTCACGAAGGGGCCTTTCCCCAAATAGGATGGAGCTTTATTTGCAAGGCAGCTAAACAAAGACAAATGTCCACTACAATGATTGACTCTGATTACTTTCCAGTCTTCAAGTCTAATCTTAATCTGCTATCTCTTTTTATGGTTCACAGAAACTCTGAGAAGGATTCAAACTCTTCTTTCTTGCCCATGTATTTATTTCATTTATTTTTCTAAGACACTGGGTTTTTTTTGCATTTTTTACAATGCATTTTTACATGAAAATGTTATGTATTACAACCAATGAAAATTATGGATCAATCCATTAAAATGGATGTCTCACAATCAATTAAAATTAAAATTAAAATTGCCAACTTTTTTCCCCTTAGAGATGCATAAAAAGGATAGATCTTAGAAATGATGGCATCTTAGGGTCAATGAAATTTGGCAATATCTTTTCTCCCCTATCGTAAAACTTAGCACACTGAATTGTCTTTATCCCTCATTAGACATAAGCCCCACATATGCCCTATTCACGGTTGTATGCCCACTGACTAACTCAGTACTTCAGCATATAAAAGATCCAAACATCACGGAAGTAAAAGACACAGCATAAGGAATATAGTCAACGATACTGTAATAGTGATGTATGGGGACAGATGGCAGCTATACTTGTGGTAAACGTAGCATAATGTATAAACTTGTTGAAGTACTGTGTTATACACCTGAAACTAATGTAACGTTGTGTGTCAACTCTACTCAAATAAAAACAAACAACAAAAAGCAAAACAAAACAAAAAGACATATATTTATTGAATAAATAGGTAACTTATTAAATGAGAATGAACCTACTAACCTAATCTCTGCCTTCCATGTTTCTGGTTCCATTAGTCTCTGCGGTTGAAACACATCCAGAAAATGTGTTCTTCCAATGCTTCCGATTCCCAGTGTCTGACTCATTCACCCAACGGTTATTGAACTCAAACTAGATCCCAAGCCTTGTGCTAAGTGCCTTACATGAATTATCTCATTTGATAATCACAACTGTCCTCAATGGTACACTGAGATTCGAGAAGTTTAACAAATTACCAAAATCATACACAGCTACAAGTAGGGGGCGCCATGATTTGAACATAGTCTAACGCTAGTTTATGCTCCTCAGTGTTCTACTATTGTCAAGCTGAATTCTATAAACACTCTATAATTAACAGACTCTCTTCAGAGTTAAATGCAGCAGGACTCCCAACCTGAGTCTAAGCTGTGTCCACCTTTGGATTCTGGTGTCTTTGGAAGGCTGGTTGGATAGGTCCATCAGGAGTTCTGTTCTATTTCACTGAGAGGCCCTCGATCCACCCCCTCAGGGCATGCTTCCTTACCAACCTCAGGAGAAGGCTGGGCCAGATGGATGAGTGATCCCTACCATTGGTCTAGCTCACAAATGCTGTGATTCTACAAACACTGGTTTGTACATTCTGATACTCACCTGGCCTTTAAAATAGCCTTGCAGGGAGCTCAGCCAGAATGGGTCCTTTGTAACAATAGCAGACCTGTGCAGCTGTCTGGACTCTGGAAATCATGGTGACAAAGCAACAGCAAAACTGAATGTGCGATGCATATAGACACAACTGGGGGTCCACCAGCCGGTTCAGGCAGGATGAGAAGGCTCCGCTTTTGGAAGTTAACAAGTGCCTCTGGCTGAGCGTGTTTTTGGTCAAGCTAATTGCACATCTGGGAAATTCATCAGAGAATGTGCATTTCTTAGCTCATATTCCTGCAGAGGGTTTACAGATGGATTTAGTAGCCACAGGTAAAAGAACAGCAAGAGCACCATTTTCACAGCTTAGTGCCTGAGTAACATCTGGCTAAACTTCCAGTGTGTCTCTAATTTTTCTTACGTGAATCCACTGCACCATTACTTTTACAAAGCTGGATGGGAAGCTGTTTTTCATTCAGGACTCCAGAGTTGGCACAGGGCTTCTCTCTCTATGCATTCACTTTACATTTAACGGCCAAGGTGCCTCCCAGGACTCTGTCCACATCTCCCTCCTAGTATCCATCACTTGCCAGTCAAACTAGACCATTCCATGTACCAAACACACCTGGGGTTTTCCTGCCTCATGGTTTTCTTTCTGCCCTGACTCCCTCCTTACCCCTCAGCCTATCAAACTTACTCACCTTTTAGTACCGTAAACCTTTTAATACTCCCCAAAATCATCTAGACAATTAATGCAATTCTGATAAAATCTTGACAGTGTTCCTTATGGATCTTGATTCTGGAATTTAGACGAGGAATATAAATAGCCAAGACCATTATAAGGAAGAATAAAATGGTAGAACTGCCATACCAGATATAAAGACATCATATAAAGGACATATAAACAGTGAACGATCGGTTGAGGGATAGAAGAACAAACCAATGGAAGAGAAAAAAAAGTCTAGAAACAGACTCATGCGTATATGGAAACTTGATGTATGATTGAAGTGGCACAGCCGACCAAAGGACTTTTTGTTTTAATAAATGATGGAGAGATAATAGGGTACCCACATTGGAAAAATAAAATTAGGTGTCTATCTCATCCTGTATGCAAAATTCTACATCAATTAAGGCATAAACATGAAACATAAACATTGCAATAAAAACCCACATGTTGTCTTCTAATTCTCAAAACAACCACAAGAAGTGGGTATCAGTAGCCCTACTCTTGGTGAAGAGTAAAGCTCAGGGGTGCCTGGGTAGTTCAATTGCTTAAGCATCTGCCTTCGGCTCAGGTCATGATCTCAGGGTCCTGGGATCGAGCCCCACCTCGGGCTCCCTGCTCAGCAGTCTGCTTCTGCCTCTCACTTATGCTCTCTCTCTCTCAAATAAATAAAATCTTAAAAAAAGAGAGTAAAGCTCAAATAAATTAATTTACCCATAATCAGACAGCCAGCAAGTGACTGGGTGACAATTTCCAATTGTCTTCCCAAAGCTTTAATTTTGCCACTTTGCCTCTCCCTCTTCTAAAATTCTTTCAATTATTTGATTTTAAGAAGTGGGGGTGCCTGGGTGGCTCAGTCAGTTAAGCACCCAACTCTTGATTTCGGCTCAGGTCATGATCTCAGGGTCATGTGGGGCTCTGCACTCAGCGGCAAGTCTGCTGGAGATTATTTCTCTCCCTCTGCCCCTCCCCCCTCAAATAAATAAATAAATCTTTTTTTAAAAAGTGGATTTGAGTAAGCAATATGCTAGCTAGCTACCTACTTACTTTTGTCTTCCGTTTGTATATTTTTTGTCTGTTTATCTCAGTGAAGTCATAGAGCATGTCTTGCTTTGGGGCATTTCCGCCTGACATGGGATCTTAGTAATAGATCTTCCTGACATCTTGGTGATCTGGCATCATCATCCAAAAGCCAGATCTAAAGAGCAGAAAAAGGAGAACAAAATGGCTTTCTGATCTTTTTTTTTTTTTCCATTCCTACTTCTTATTCTGTCACATGAGTAATACCTTAGAGAAAGATCTGAAGAAACCATACTGGAAAATGCTGATCCAGAGAAGTGTCTGTAGCACAAAGTGGCCCACATGTCCACACTGATGTAGCCAGAAGGGCTATGTTCCTGCGTCTGCTCAGCTCTCCCACACCCATCCACCCACCAGACTTCTATCCAAGCCACACCATAAAAGGGCTAGTTCACCTCTAACATCTTTTCTTTCTCATTTTAATTGAGTTAACTTTTGGCTGTGGCAATAAAATTCGAATTAACAGTGATTTAAATGAAACAGAAGCTTATTTCTCTCACACAAAGCAGTCTAAACATGAACAATCCAGGAATGAACTATTGACCATAAGTTGGGGATCCATGCTCCTTCTCCCTTGTGAATCTGCCATCCTCAACATCAGCTTCTACCTCAAAGTCAAAGATGGGCTGCTCTAATTCCTGCCATCATGTTCATAGTCCGACACCAGCACCAAAGCAAAAAAAAAAAAAAAAAAAAAAGAAAGGTAGACAGCATGTAGCCATGTGCCCATTGAATTCGTGGAGTTCTATTAGTACTGTAAGGGTAGGGAGATTGATATTTGGGAAAACAACAAATGCCTCACCACATATATTTTTGGAATTCACTCAGATTTAGGTGACTATGATTTTTTTCAAGTGTGCCTGTGGCCATGCTTTCCTTCTCCATCTCTCAGAGGAAAGGTCTCTCTTTATTTAGCACTTGAAGCACTCTTAATTCAAGGGAAAGACAGACATGTAAATTAGAAGTGACAATACCACACGGGAAGTGTTATCAACATACGAAGGAAGAAACAGCTCATGTGGCCTGGGTGGCTGTGGGATGGAGTGATCGGAAAGGCATCACAGAGGAGGGACATTTGTACCGGGAGCAGACAGCAGTCCTGGTGAAGGGAACAACTGATCCAAACCCCTGGAGGCATGGAAACATGGGGCATGATTCCTGAAATGCAAGGGGTGCCTATGAACCTGGAGGGAAGGGGCAGAAGGGTAAGGAGGTGTAGAGCAGGAGGTGAGGCTGGAAATGGAGGCTTGGAGTCAGACTGTGAGGCAATATAGACCACACTGCAAAATTTGGACTTCCTCTTTTGTGGGGAGCGAGAGCGGATATTCAAGTGGAAGGGAGTTGGTAGAATGTGAGCTTTTCTTTGAGGCTGAATGCATAGGACATTATAATTAGGGAGACTGGACACGGACGAACAGTGAATGGATATATGTGTCATTCGCTTTTATCACCCAGACCCTGAATCCTCTTTCTACAGCTGGGGACTCCTTATGAATCCAAGCCCTACTCCCATTAGAGAAGTTGAAAAATGCTGGATCCTTTGTCATCCTCCCTGATATGTGGCCACCTGATCTGTGCTCAATCCGTTCCACCTGCCTCAGACTTTGACTTGAAAGATAGTAAGATGGAGGCAACCAACTGTCCCGGTTTGCTTGGGACTGTTCTGTTTTAAAACCGAAAGCCCTACATCCCAAGAAATCTCTCCATCCTGCTCAAACTGGGATGATCGGTCACTCTAGCAGGTACCACACAGAGAAGATAATAAGAACTTTCAGAGGTACACAAGCTACAAAGTCATTGCAAGAGCAAAGCTGAGAATACACAGGCCTGATCAACGGTAACAGCAGCAGATTGGGGGTGAGGGGCAGCTTCTGCTGCTAGGTACAAGGAATCAGCTCAACCAAATGATGCATGATTGTATTGGAGAGAGATGAATGGTAGAGGGTCAAGAGTTGAGCATAGCTGTGAAAAGTGCCATTTAACAGAGAGAAGGTTCATTTACTCTTGGCCATGCTAAATTGAGTCTGTGGACAACATCTAAGGGAAGATTTTCACAGGCATTTGTCAAGATTCCTCTGGAGTCCAGGAAGGTAAGTGGAGAAACAGAACATCTAACACAGTAATTGGTACACAATCTATGAACGTTGTGTTGAGTTCTATTGACTCTTGGGTTCCTCTCATCAGCATAGACAGAACACACAATTCTCTGCATGCAATAGACACTCAAGAAGGATGTGGTGATTGACTGAGTGATTCATTCCTTAGCTCAGCACAGCAGAGATATTTGATTCATTTTTTACTCATTGATTCATTTATTAGTTGTTAAATACAGAAACCTTTTTAGAAGGGAAAATGTTCTTCTGTTCACCTGGCCCTGCTTTAATTTCTGACTATTAGGATGTTGTGTCCATTTCTTGAATCAAGTAAATGTGGGTAGCTTCACAATCTTGTATAAATTCTAATTCAAATCAAAATTCCTATTATTTTTACATCCTCAAAAACATTACTGTCCCTAAAAACAGAAGAATTATGCTATAAAAAACTATGTTGAAACAACATAATTTTTAAAACTGAGCCAAGGAGAGAAGAAATCAGAGTAAAGAAAGCCAATTTTTTCATTATTAGTTATTATGATTATGGTTATTAGCATGGGTAATTTGTGAGAAATTGCTCAGAGGACAACAAAGCTAAGAAGAGAATTGGGCATAAGAAACATTTTCTCTTTTTTACTCCATTTTTATAAGTAAAGACCAATGGGGAGAAAAACCAGTCAATTATTGGTATGGGAAAAAAGTGAATAAAATAAACGGAGGGTTTTTTTAAAGCAGCAAATTTGATAGTTGGCATTTATTACATAGCATGTATCATGTATTATTATTGAGATTCAGGCACCTCAAACTTTTTATAGTTTTAAGTGTTATTATTATACTATTTCTTGATTGTTATAAAATGTCAGTAAATGCAAACACATAGCAATGACAAATACAATAACAATTAAGGCAAAAAGGGGCAGAAAGAGCAGATGAAAATTTCTAGTATCTTCCCCCACACCTTGACCCTGGATGATGGTGATGAAGATGATGATGGTGATGGTGGGGATGGTGGTGATAATGATGGTGATGATGATGGTGGTGGGGATGGTGATGATGGTGATGAAGACTTCAGAAATGAACCTAGGAGGAGAAGCATAAGGGGTAGGACATAGGTCTTAGTCCTACGTCCCTAATACCCTATGTCTCTCCTTTTAGAAGTAACCCATATAGGGGTGCCTGGGTGGTTCAGGTGGTTAA
Source organism: Halichoerus grypus (assembly GCF_964656455.1). Lineage (NCBI taxonomy): Eukaryota > Metazoa > Chordata > Mammalia > Carnivora > Phocidae > Halichoerus > Halichoerus grypus. The sequence continues at coordinate 13,205,501 of NC_135715.1, read as the reverse complement.
GCCTCTGCCTTCAGCTTAGGTCATGATCCCAGGGTCCTAGGATGGATGGAGCCCTAAGTCAGGCTCCCTGCTCAGCCGGGAGCCTGCTTCTCCCTCTGCCCCTCCCCCTGCTCGTGGTTTATCTCTCTCTCTCTCTCTCAAAAAAATAAATAAAATCTTTTAAAAATAAGAAGTAACCGATATAATTGGTAATTTAGAAAATGAGTCCCCCCCCCCAAGGAGCCCTAAAGGGTAGGAGAGCATGGATATGTCTTCCTTCCCCCTGCGGGTTTCCTCAAAAAGCAGACCTAGAAATATCCACAGAGTACGAAGAAGTTCTTCAGTTTCTTTGGGGATAAAGAAAGTAACTGAGAACAAAAGACAATGGAGAACATTGCCACTGAAAGGTTTTCTCCCTCCAGCTTTCTGAAGGCAGCAGGTGCCTGGCCACCGAACCCCCGGCTGCAGAGGTGGGCTCGGGGACCTCGCAGAAGCCTTAGCCGCCTGTGCACACTCAGGAGGAGTTGCAGGCGTGCCAGCGAGCTGAGAAGGCGCAGGCTGGACTGGTGAAGGGGCCTCGGCCAGGAGGAGAGGCACTCCGCTCGTGCGGGTCCCTGGCGGGCAAGCATCGCAGCACCTGCGGACCCCAGCATTCAGCGCCCCTCAAGCGTCTTGGGCCCTGCAGCGAGCAGCGGCCCCACGCTGGGCATAACCGCTAGGACTTGGGACTTGATGGCCCCGAATATTTGCACACAAAAGGATCTATAATGGGACATTAGTGTGAAGGAAAAAGAATCCTGAGGGATCCCCAGAGAGAAAGGAAGGATGCGGGTAGAAATGGAAGGTTAAGAAAACTATGCTGTAAGACAGGGAAAAGAAGCATAAGAACAGGGTTGCACAGGGGGAGCAAATTAAAAGAGGAAAAAGGAAGGGAGACTAAGTCTGGGGTCCAGGAAAGAGGGGAAGTGGAAAGGATGCTGGACAGATAGGCGGTCTGTCCCTTTGCCCTGTCCCTTGCATCCTGCTCGCAAAACCCTTACTCCGCATCTTGATGCACAAAGGCGAACGTGCAACATTGAAATGTGGAGGAATGATACCTCTAGCAATTTCTTTTTCTTAAGAATTGCTATTTTTTTCTCTGTAGGCCATCAGAATCCTCTGAACAAAAGTAAGTAAAAACCAAGAGGATGTCGGGAGCCCCCAAACGGCCCCTGAGCATTCTTAGAGGTTTAATGCTGGGGATTGCTGATTGCCGCACCCAATATCGAATGGGCGTGCAGGTGGAGCAGGCTAGCCCCGGTTCATGCACAGCCCGCTGGTATTCGCCAGCACAAGCCCACCTGCTCTCCCCTGCAGATGCCATAAAGCCCGATGGTCCAGTGGTCCAGTGGTCCTACTGAAGCGAGCCACAGAAATCTCCGCGTGCTCCCAACCTGCTGATTCCACAGCAACCACAGTGATGCAAATGACATTGCTATTTTCAGCAGCGTGCTAATGAATTATATTTAACTACATTAAAAAATAATGATTTGGAAAGGCTACAATTATGGTATTTAAAACATAAATGGATATTAAATGTGGGCTTTGCATTTTCCCGTGCATTAGGAGCCTACCAAATATTCTTTTATCCTCTGAAAGTAAATGGGCAAACAGACTGATCAAATAGCTTCCTCCAAGCAATTAAAACTTTCCATTACCATATGGAAGGATGTATGAATTGTTCCAAAACACTTGTCTCTAATAAGGATGTGTTAACATTTGCCAACAGGGATACGGGAGTTAAATGAGATGGCAATGGAGGCATTAAGAAGTAATGGAAAAATGTTTTTCCAAGAAGGCAGAAAATGCCTCATTTATCCTGGAAAAGAAAGTCATGAATATATATATAGATAGATGCATATATATATATACTGTATGTATGTATATGTATATATGTGTATGTGTGTGTATATATTTTTATGTGTGTGCATGGGTACATATACATGTGCGTGTGCAATATTCCCCATCTTATCTCAACAAACACAGGGAGACCATAGGTTTACCATCAAGGTAATTGTCTTAGCTTGGGCTGCAATAAAATACCACAAATTGGGTGCCTTAAACAACAGAAATTTACTTTTCCCAGTTTTGGAGACTGGGAAGTCCAAGATCAAGCTGCTGGCCAATTTGGTTACTGGTGAGTGCTCTCATCCATGGCTTGTGAATAGCTACCTTCTCATTCTGTTCTGGGAGGTACGGGGAGGGAGGCAGAGAGAAAGAGATTTTCCTCTTCATATAAGGTCAACAGTCCTATTGGATTAGGAACTTGCCTTCTGATCTCAGTTAACCTTAATTACCTCCTAAAGGCTCCTCTCTAAATACAGTCACATTGGGGGTTAGGGCTTCAACGTATGAATTCTGAGGGGACACAGTTCAGTCTGTGCCATAATGAAGCTTAAACTCCAAAGCTCTTTCTTACATACTTCCTTTTTAAGTCTCTGACCTATATTTGTGTTTGTAGTTCTAGATGTTTTTCCATAAGCATCAGGCCCCACAAATCCCAGAACCACTCTAAAGCTCAGATCACAAAGTATTTAAGGATGTTCCAGATATATATAAGAAATAAATAAACCATGTACTGGGATTATATTATCACATGCCATATTCAGAATATACCAAGATATTGAGCAGGGCTTTTCCTGTTATCTTAAAGCTGTTACTAAGGACCAAACCTGTTACCCCACATGTGAAGCAAGATGGCAGCAAATCTGCTCAGCAGGGACTAGCCCCCAGGCCAAACGACAAGCACCAATTCATATACAGCTTCTCCCACCACCACCTCCCCCAGGCAGCAAAGAGAGAAGACAGAGAGGAAGGGAGCAAGTGCACCTCTATGTTATTTCCTCCCATAAGGAGAAGGGGCTGTTTTCCTTCTCTAGAACTGAGGGTTATATATTTCATTTCCCAGTTGGATTTTCTGATGGTTAATTTTGTGTCAACATGGCTAGATTGTGGTGCCCAGTTGTTTGGACAAACACCAGTCTGGTTGCTGCTATGAAGGTTTGGATGTGATTAACATTTAAGTCAGTTGACTCTGAGTAAAGCAGATCACACTTCATAGTGTGGGTGGGCCTCATCTAATCAGTTGAAGGTGTTATGAGCCCAGACTGACGATCCCTGAACAGGAAGGAATTCTGCCTCCAGACCGCCTTTAGACTCAAGACTACAACATCACCTCTTTCCTGGCTCTCCAACCTGCTGGCCTGCCCTACAGATTTCAGACTTGCCAGCCTCTACATAAGCCAATTCCTTAAAATAAATCTCTCTCTCTCTCTCTCTTTCTCTCTCTCTCTCTATATATAACAAATATATAATTATATTCATAATTATATTCAGATATATTCATATGAATTATATTTGTATAATATAATTCATATATATAATCCATATATAATTATATATAATATATAATTCATATATAATTATAATTATATAATTTTATTCATATGTGAATATAATTATATATAATATATCCTATATATAGGATATATGTATACACACACACATCCTATTGGCTCCATTTCTCCGGATGAACTCTAATACAGATATCTAGTCAACCTGCACAGGCACTGGTCTGACACCTGAACAAGAGAAAAGAGAAATAGAGGGAGCTGGAGGGGCAGATGTGGAGGGAATAGTTATTGGGGTACCTTCTATACTCATACCTTTATGGAGAAAAGAGCCCCTCAAGGCAGAAGCTGTGTATATGAGTCTGCATTTCAACAGGATAATATTTAATATTATACTCAAACCTTTTGAGTTTCCCTTCAGTCAAACAGGTACTCTAGAAGATACCTGGGCTTCCACCATCTTGCCCAGCCCCACAGAACCTGCACACAGTTGTGCCTCGGGAGGCAGCCAGCATAGGGATGCCTGCCAGACAGAGGGCCAGGCATCACGAGCTGGGGAAATAGCAGCAACCAACTAAGAAGAAGACCACCACCACTTGGAGTTAAATAAGGACCATTGGCCCTTCCACGTCCACCTTCCTGCCATATACCCTGGAGGTGCTAAGGGGAAGTTGGGTGGACCAGCACAACATACCGCCCCGCCCAAGGCAAGCAGCTGTCCAGCAGAGGTTTTCATCCTGGCTGCCCAGGAGAATCACCTGGAGGTTAGGAAAAATGACTACCACTCAAGCCCCAGCCCTGAATCTCTCAGAATGGGAGAAATTCAAAAGCTCTCAGTAGCAGCCAGGGCTGAGAACTATCTTTCTTGTTAGTGCCACAGACAAATTAACCCCTAATAAGATAAAGTGAACGAGGCAGTTTTAAGGTTGGATGTCTTAGAGTGAAAAAGAGTGTCTGAAATCCCAGAATGAGGCTGTTCTAGTAACTGTAGTGGACAGAGAGTTATGGAATCCAGCTAACATGTCATCACAGGACTCATTACCCAATGTGTCCCAGTAACCTCTAGTGGATGGAAAGTTATGGAATCCACCTAAGATGCTGTCACAGGACTCATTACCCTATAGAATATTACCTTTGGGTGGAAGTTATTGATAAAAATTAAACTAAAAAGGGAGGTTTCATGTGCACACCCTAATGAGCTGAGGCCTCTCTGCAAATAGGTTGCAAAGACATCACTTCATGTACTGGCCAGAGCTTCAGGCCGTGCCATCCATCCTACAAATGTTCTTCTAGAAATCCAATAGCCTGAGAGTTTGGTTCCCATTAGGCGAGCGGGATTATAAATGCAGATTTACATTAGTGTTACTCAAGCCAGAAAGTTCATATTTTCTTCAAAGCCGGTGCCTCCAGCTATCCCCTGCTCTTCTTAGACACCCAACAGCTGGTAACCCAAGAGGCAGAGCAAATTTTGGCTCCTGCCCATTCCTTCCATCTCTCCCTCTCCGTCTCCTGCCCCTGCTCCTCACATCCTCACACCCGGCAATGAGAGGATGTTCACCATCTGGACCTTACTTTCTTTCCAGTGCTCCCTGGGAAATGTGAAGCATGGAGTTGTGGTCCTTTTTGTTTTGCCATTTCGTTCTGCCAACGACCCCACCCTCGGATACAGACACAGAGAAGTTTATCAGGGCTGGAGAAAAGGATGGCGTGGCTTTGCATTTTCTTTCCTTGTTTCACCCTCCCTTCTTACCGGCTTTCTAAACATTGGTCCCCGCCCCCATTTCCTTTGTGATTTTTTTCTAGCCTTCCTGTAGTGGCAGGGAGTGTTGTGATGGCCAGAGGAGAAGGTAGTGAGCCCATCCTTAACCACTAAAATAAATTTAGTAATCGCTGGCCACCGAAAGGCCTTCATGCATAAGTGTGATGTGAATATGCCGTGTGGGTGTGTATGTGTGTGCGTGCACATGCATGTTTTGCACTGCTGAGCCTTTATGGAGAAAAGAGCCCCTCAAGGCAGAAGCTGTGTATATGAGTCTGCATTTCAACAGGATAATATTTAATATTATATAAATGATAGCATGATCCCTTAAGGAGCATTGTTACTTTCAAAATAATATGTTCTAATTATTATTATCTGTAAAGCCAACAGTAATATTTGGCAACATTGTATTACTTATTTAATACAGTGTGCTGGGGACTATAAGTGCTGTATGCACACTAATGGATTTCCTTTTCACAAAAAAAAAAAAAAATCCCTTGAGGGAAGAGATGATCGTTCCATTTTACAGATAAGAAATTGAGACCCAGGAGAGATGAGTAACTGGCTGTAAAGAGAAGGCAAGAGTAGCAAAGAGAAGACACAGATGAAAACCCATCTGCTTCTATGAACCAGGCCTTTCACCGATGCCTTCATACAAAATAAATACCCATCGGGTATTAGAAGTGTATCTTCAGATGGATTTTGGAGAAGGCAGCTCAGGAAAATCGAAGATAAACCTAGCTAACGTGTTCTCGAGTTAGTGTTAGGGCCACATTTGCCTGGAGCAAAGTGTCATCTCAAGGTAATATTCCGGGCAAGATTCATAGAATTTGTCTCTGCCCAGAAATGTAGGAATAATTCTATTAGCCCTCTGACCCTCAGGCAAGCCACACACTGCAGATGGGCAATCCGCTTTTCTAAAGCCCATCAGATGACATCACCCAACTTCTTTCGTTGATCAATTCCAGTATTTATCAGCACTCACAATGAGCAATTTTTATGTCTTCATCTGTTTTTTTTTTTCACATATTCAGTGTGCACTGAGAAAAGTTGGTCACCATCTTTTTTTTAATAATTGCTTTTCATAGATTTGAAGGCAGCCACAAAACCTCGCTTCACTCATGAATAATCTGAATTCTCTTAGTTTTGATTTTAAGCCTTAACATTTTGATTAAGATTAAGCAAGGTTTTGATTAAGTCTGTGGCTGTGTTCCCTGAGTCTCCTCCAAGCTTTTTCATGTCACTGACAAAGCTGTGGAAGCCAGAGCAAGACAGAAAGGTCCAGGCTCCACCTCTGCCCACGCGGCTGGCTGCTCGCTGCTCAGGTAGATCCCATCAGGTTTCCTCACTTACCCAGAGCCTTCTGTTGCTGAGTTAGGACAGCCTCGGACACTATTGAAATGTCACCTAGAGCCATGTCAAGGTCCTTTCTTCCCCACGTCCTCATCAAATTACAATCTCGAAGCACTTGCTGTCAGAAACCAAAAGGGAGGGGCACCTGGGTGGCTCAGTCGTTAAGCGTCTGCCTTTGGCTCAGGTCATGATCCCAGCGTCCTGGGATCGAGTCCCACATCGGGCTCCCTGCTCAGCAGGAAGCCGGCTTCTCCCTCTCCCACTCCCCGTGCTTCTGTTCCCTCTCTCGCTGTCTCTCTCTCTGTCAAATAAATAAATAAAATCTTAAAAAAAAAAAAAGAAACCAAAAGGGATATGATGATTAAGACTATGGTTAAAACCCTACAGTGTTAGTGCAAATACATCATTCACAACTGTAATTCGAGAGGTCACATAGCAAGTGTTCCAAATATGTTTGATGATTGAATAAATTAATAAACGAGCTCATTTAATTTTATGAGAATAACTTACTTGCACCCTCATTTTGTACTAACCCCACCATGCATTTCTGACCTGCAGGGGTGGGGAATAACCTGGAACAATCCTGTAGGAACCATTGGGTCGTGTGTAGTGACTCTGCAATTCGAGGTTCTTATGTTAAACATATTTTAATTGGGGACAGCCTTCCTGCAGAGGTATCTTAAAACGAAAACAATTTGTCTGGTATTTCTGAAATAATTAAACAGGACACATCCAAATTGGAGCACATACAAGATTTACCTAAGAAGAGGGGCGCCTGAGTGGCTCAGTCAGTTAAGGGTCTTAATCTTGATTTCAGCTCAGGTCACAATCTCAGGGTCATGAGATCGAGACTGGCATCAGGCTCTGTACTGGGCGTGGGTGTGGAGTCTGCTTGAGATTCTCTCCCTCTGTCTCTGCCCCTCCCCCACTCAGATGCGTTCTCTCTCTCTCTCTCTCAAAAAAAAAGAACAGTCCAGGCCTGCCTTAACACCGGGGTGAGTTACCATCTTCTTCCTCGGTTCTTGGATGCTCTTACCAGCAAACTGCATACAGATAAGGACTCTGGAGTCAAATACTCTGGGTTTAAATCCCAGCTCTGTCACTCACTGGTTGTGTAGACTTTGGAGAAGTTATTTTGTCACTCTGAGTCTCAGTGTTCTCCTCTTAAAGTGGACAGACTATTAGCACCTTCTTCACAGAGGGGTTGTTGGAAGGTCAAATATGCAATTAAAGCACTTAGATGATGATGATGATGATGATGATGATGATGATGATCCACTGTCTTAACAAATGGCAATCAAAGGTGAAGAAGCTAAAAGTATGCAAGAATAAGAAAGCCAGAGAGGGGATGAGGTGCCCTGTCGGTTACCAGGACACCATCACTACCTCACATTTGGAAGATACATCTGGAGGCCCACTTCAGGCAAAATGCATTGTAGGAAAAAAATGTGAAAACTTTCAAGCAGACCAAAAAGATGGCTGGGTATCTTCAATAGAAAACTCGGTATTGTCTAAGTCCTCGCTCTGGGTTTTCTGATTCTATGGGATCTTTTCATTGTTTTTGAACTATTTTACAATGCTATAGGTTGTAAAAGATTTTACAAATATTTCTCGTCCATAGACACATGCAAATGAGTTTTGATTCCCATGAAAGTGCAGCTGATTACCTGTCCTTGCCTCCCCCTCCACAAGCCAGTTTTGCACCTCTTTGTAAATTCATTTTGCATTATTTTGTCCATATACGTGTGGTACTTAGAACTCGTCTTTGAACGAGTGGTGACATCTTACAGGTTTCCTCATTAATTAATGAATTAGATAAGATCTTTGATGTGTGTTCATTTCACATTTGTTTGACAGTCATGGCTAGACCCTATTTTAAACATTATCCTATAATAATTTATGCCCAATATGCATTCATCCATTCGTTCATTTACTCATCAAAGTGATTGAGCACCAAAAATAAGGAACTATGTTGGAATGCATGCATGATACAAAGACGAATAAGCTTGGTCTTGCCCTCCAGACACTCACAAAGAATTATGAAATAATTATAATTCAAGATAACTGACAAGCACCTTGCAAAAAGAGAATGGGGAAAGGGAGATATTATGTCTGTCAGAGAAAGATGGAAGGACCCATGAAAGCATTTCTAGTGATTTGTGCCTTGGAGGATTCCAGGTTTCAAGGATATGGGGAGGATATTGCAGGCAAGTGCCTGCTTCCACCTGGCCAAACTTAAATGTATAGGGCACCTGGGTGGCTCAGATGGTTAAGCATCTGCCTTCAGCTCAGGTCATGATCTCCAGGTCCTGGGATCAAGCTCCATGTTGGGCTCCCAGCTCAGCAGGGAGTCTGATTCTCCCTCTCCCTCTGCCTCTCCCCCTGCTTGTGCTCTCTCTGTCTCTCTCTCTCTCTCAAATAAATAAATAAAATCTTAAAAAAAAAAAAAAAAACCTAAATGTATAAAGTAGAGGAGTAGGAGACAAAGCTGAAAAGTCAAGTCACATAGAGTCATGGAGAACCTTGGATACCGTGCTGAAGGTAGAGGGACCCACTGAAGTTTCCTTAGCAGGGGAGCATCCTGGCCGATCTATAGAATGACACCAGCCCTGTAGATGGAGGGTAGTTCAGAGAAGAAGACACTTGACTCCAGGGAGAACAGTTAGGGTCAACTGCAATATCCAGGAAAAGTTGGTAATTAGTCCCTGGACCAAGGTGACCACATAGGGAATGGGAAGAAAGTGACCCAGATGGGTACTGTCTGATTGCCACCGTGACCATCCTGGCATTCCACACGGCAACAGCAAACACCGAAATTTCTGCAAGGCATTTTCTCTCTCCACTGGTGGCTTTCAAACACCAGCAAAGCTGTGTGCTCTTTATGATTCACTCTATTTCCATGCCAACTGTCTGGCCTCCCTGTCCAAAGGGCAAGATCTCCACATTCTCTGTGCTCCTGCAGGGATCTAACACCCACTGCTTCTCAGTAAATGCTTTTAAATGACATTGAACTCTCTGCGCCGGTGCATCAGTAAAGCGCTCTTACTTGACCTGCAGAGACATCACACCCCAGGTCAGCAGAATGCTCTCCTGTGCTGTTAATGCCTGACTAACGACCTTAATCACAAAAATAAGCTTCCCGTCAGTGGCATTTTACAGGTACAGGTGCAAAGATTTCCACACCGGCCGAGTGCACTCGGGCACCATGGCAACCGGTGCGTCAGCCCGCACGGACTCTCTGCAGCGTGGGAACAGTCAGCTCTCCATCCATTTTAGCTGACAACAAAAACAAGAGACGTTTCGTCCTGCCTCGTCCTCTCAGAAAATGTTTGGCAGGTGCCAGGGTAGCAAGGATGCCGGTCTTTGTGCTTGGGGAAAGTGAGGGTGCAGACGACAGCCCGAATTGGCCCGAACGCTTGCAGTCCATCTGCAGAGGCTACCGTCTGCCGGCGCTCTCCACGGGGGCTGGCTGGGCGCTCGTGCTGTTGTTCCACATATGTTACTTTAACTTGATTTAAAATTGCCTGCCAAAGACTTTGCCCCAGCTCTGCAGCCCCACATTTCATGGGCTTATGAAGTAATGTGCATTTCGTGGTTACTGTTGTAGCCCTTTGTAAGAAATGCCTAAGGTGCCAAGACGTTATTGTTTTCAAGGGTGTTCTGCGAGAGATGGAAACTCAAGGAAAACTATCTGAAGCCAAACTGGGCATGTAAAGGCTTATATATAATAATATGGTTCTATTCAATATAATAATATAGTTCTATTGTCTCTCTAATCTCTCTGTCTCTTCTGTCTCTCTGTCCCTGTCTCTCTCTCTCCATCTCGGTCTGTGTCTCTCTCTCCCTAGCACTTGGCCTGAGTCCCTCCTATTCCTTATGGTATATACAAGGGCAGGGCTTGGCCACAGGCAGTTGTAGGCTTAGAGCCCCAGACTGGCAAAGCCATAGCCAAAAGAGAGCATCTCTCTGCCAGTGGGTGCATAGAAAATCCCAGCGAAGCACTCTGATTGGCCTGTCCTGGGTCACATGTCCTCCTCCAGTGGGAACTATGAGGGACCAAGCTAGTCAGTTGCCTACCACTCTGGCTAGAAAAATGGGTACTATGATTAGCAGACCCAAAAAGACCAGAGGCAGGCTATTACAAGAAGAAGGGAGGAGATGGTAGCCACATCAAAACTACAGAGCAAGCCAAGAAATGCGGGAAAAGAAAAAAATTCTCAACTGACTTGCACTTCCGGCTTCGCAGAATTTCCCACTTTCAAGTACAATGTCTGTTACAGTGCCGGGTTGCCCACGTCTGGAGGGTGCCGTTCACACTTCATTACAGGGAAGGGCCTGCCGACGATGCCGTTCTCGAGAATACTGTCAGAACTCCCCCCTGGAGTTGTGCAACCTCGGGGCTCTGCTGGTCACTCCCAGAGGAAGAAGAACGCAAGTGGTGTCAGGGACAGAGATCAAACAACCGCAGTCCAGTTTTCAGCATAACCAGAGATCGGAGAGAAGAGAAAGGTCTGGAAGATGGGAAGTCACCAGGGTGTGTGCAGGCCTACAGACAGGGAGCAGCAACAGCAGTAGACCCAATCATGGAAGGCAGGCAGCCTGGCTGGGACAGATACTGTTTGCCCCCTGGCTTCCCTGCGGTTTCTGGATGGGCGTGAAGATTCTGCGTGCACAGGAGGTATCGTGCCTCTAGGGGGGCTGGAGTCAGGAGGAGAAGAGGAGAAGCAGGGGTTCTTGCTCGTGCCACTATGGCTCCCCAGCAGAGGGCACAGCCCTCTGATAGCCACACATGATTATTGTGTTTGGATTTATACAATCAATATTCATTTCATTTGCTCACATATATTTCCTTTTCTCTTTATTTTTTTTGTGTGTGCATTTGTATGCTTTCATCTGGAATCATTTTACTCCTGTCTAAAAACCCACTTTTAGACTCCTATCTGAAGAACCACTTTTAGAATCTTCTACTGTCTCCCAACTGGTGACAAATTATCTTAGTTTTCGTCTGTTAAAAAATATTTACCTTGTCTTCATTTTTAAAAGCTATTTCATTGAGGGGCATTGGGTGGTTCAGTCGGTTAAGCGTCCGACTCTTGATCTTAGCTCGAGTCTTGATCTCAAGGTCCTGAGTTCAAGCCCCACATTGGGCTCCACACTGGGCATGGAGCCTACTTTAAAAAAAAAAAAAAAGAAGATATTTTGTTGAATATAGAATTCTAGGTTGACAGTCATTTCCTTTCATCATTGTGAGTTGCCATTCCAGTGTCTGATGGCTTAGTTGTTTCTGTCGAGAAGGTACAAGCAATGTGTCCTTTTTTTCCTCTGGCTGTTTTTAAGATTATCTCTTTGTCTTTGGTTTCAGCGCTTTGAGTCTGATACACAATGCTGTGAGCTTTTTATTCATTCTCTGAGGTTCACAGCCCTTCCTGATTTACTATTATCTTTCATCAATTTTGGAAAATTCTTGGCCAGTATTTCTTCCTATTGGCTTCTACCATATTCCTTCTCCTCTCTTTCTGGGATTCCGGTTTCACTTAGATTAGACCTGGTCATCACACCACACAGATTTCTTATGCTCTTTTCTATTTTTGGTTCCTTTCAGTGCTTCAGTCTGAATATTTTCTTCCAATCTTTCTTGCAGTTCACCAAGAACCTCTTAAGCAATGTCTAATTTTCTGCTAAACCCATCCATTGCTCTCTCCTTTTCATGGTAAAAATATACATAACATAAAATTCACTGTTTTAACCATTTTTAAGTGTGCAATCCATTACTCTTTTAGTTGTATTTTTCAATTCTACAATTTCCACTTGGTTATGTTTGAAATAATTTTAAATTCTCTTCCTCAATCTTCCTTGAAGTATATTAACCAAAGTTATTCTAAAGTCCATAGTATCTTCACTAGCTGGAACCACCATAGATCTATTCTATTTTGTCTCTTGTTTCTCTGGGGTTTTTGGTCAGTTCTTGTCTTCTTGAATATCAGATTATCTATTTGTTTCATACTGAGACTATGTATAAAACATTGTAGAGGAGTCGGAGGCTCTGTTTGATATTATCTTCCTCCAAAGATTTACCTTTGCTTCTGGCAGGTAACCAAGAAGTCTGACATTACCAAGCGTTAGTGAAGATATGAAGCAATAGAAAGCCATACATTTGCAAAAATACTTTAGCATTATCTAGAAAAGTTTAATTTTGACTTTTTGCAATAATCCATTTTAAAATGGGAAATGAGACCCAAAGAGAGCAAATAACTTGCTCAAAATTACATTGCTTTTGAACTCAGGACCCAGAAACACACCTTGACCTATTTGATGCCAGGGTTCATGTTCTTTCCCTTGATATACCTGTCTCCAATGTTCAACTGTAAGCAATCCCACTTAAAGAACATCATGACCTTTTTATTTTTACAAAGTGAAATTTCATCAAACCAGTTCCTTATATCAAAGACTATATGACTGCTACTCACTACTCTATTCTCATTGTCTAGAATAGGGCCAAAGATGTAACAGGGGCTCCAACATTATCTGTTGAGTGACTTGCCTATAGTACCCACAATGCACAAGGACCAGAGGCACCTATAAACACCTGTCTGAATCATCTGATCAGACCAGAACCTCAGCACCATTCTCACTGGCCATCCAACTTTGTAGGATGGGAAGAATTTTTTGCGCAGTTCTCCTGAGTCAAAGACAAGGGTTGGCTAAAATGTAGAAAGTATTCAGGCAAGTGGGGTGAAATTATCTTCCCCTTGGATATCACTTCCTAGCCTGGGGTTTTGGAAGCCAGGGGAGATGGGCATAGATAGTATACAGATCTATCTAATTTTTTCTTTTCAGTATGGTCTCACAGATCAATGTCACCTTCAACCTTCTCAAATTAGACACCTTCCTCCAATTCATACTAGCAAGGAAGTCCTCATCTTCTACAAGAAGAAGGAAGAGGAAGGCAGAAAAACAACCTACGTCCAAGCAAGAAATCTCAGAGTAACTTTCAGGGAGCACTATCCTTCACTCTACCTCTAGGCCAGGCCAAATGGAGCCATTACACATTTTCATCAGCTCCCAAATCCATCCATCTCTCAGTTGACTCTCTGTTGTCCCGTTGGCTCCCATCTTGTCCTGCACTCTTGCCCCTCTTGAACTTCCCTTCATTGACAGCTTGCCCACCTTCTCCCCCAAGTTGTCACTAGCTGACCCAAACCTTAAGGCTCTCATAGGGGGTGTGGGAAGTTGGGATATGAAATAGGTGCCCACATGAAATAGGAAACTCAAGTTTTCCTGCATCTGGTCCCAAGACCCAACAACCATTTACCTGAAATGCTGCAAATACATTCCTCCAGCAGGGCTGGACTACCTGACACTCATTTCTGAGCCTATACTCTCAAGACCTCTGCTGCCCCTCAAAGAAGGAATATTCCAGAAGAGCACATAGCTCCCTGGCAAGTCTTCAGTTCTAAATGTGAGTCAAAGATGATTTTGCCAGAATTAATACTAAATGTTTTAATTTAATTTAATTTGGTAAGTTGATAAAAGCCAGGAGGAGGGCAAGGGCATTATTATTCCACAACCTACTAAGAGGCAAGAGCCATGATGGTGTGACCAATTCTCTATTTCTTACTATGCGTTTTCCATACTTGAGATCATTCTGTATACACAATTTTTAATTGCCTTTATTTTTGGCTTAAAAATATTTCCTTAGTATTTTCCAGGTTGTTAAAAAATGGTGTATTCATACCATTTTAATAACTTTATAGTATAGTGGAGGTACTTCTTAAAGGCTCCTAATATCAAATATTTCCATTTATTTTGACCCTCAAATAATCTTTATCATCTACTTGGCACCTCGTTCTTAAGCCTCAGAATTCAATGACATTTCAAAAACTTTGAAGTGCCAATATCATCCTTTCAACAGAGCTCAGGAATCTGATTACAGCTCTCTCAGGGAGTGATAGTCTCTCACACATTTTTTTTCTCCTTATAGCACATTTTTCCTACTTTACATATTTTCCCTTCTTGCAATTTTTCAAAATCAGCTTTGAACTGATTTTAAATAGATTTCTCTGTGGCAAGGTATTCCTGTGCTATATTCTAATCATCTTTATGGACATTTTGGAATTATATCAGATTTTAAATAAGAGCTATTTAGGAGATTTATGGAGGGCCAGTAGTGCTGCATGGACAACTTTGTTTGGCAATAAGAAGAAGGAACAGCAATATTTGAAAACAAAACAAATGCTCCTTCCCACCTCGACATCCAGGTCTGTCTTATAGCTTCACGTCAAAGTTCAGTGAAAATATCCTTACTGGTGCAGGACCAACTCGCGGGTATTGGAGACAGTAAATCAGGCATCTGTCAGGTGAAAGGTACAGGCTCAGAATCTGCTTTCCCTTGGACACTACAGTGCGGCTCTTATGTGGAATTCGGTACAGAGAAATTTGCTGAGAGGGGCTTTCTGGGGATGTAGAAGTCAGCTGCGTGCATTTGCAATGTCTTTCCCTGGCCACTCAGAGACTGTCCCGCACAGCTGTGCCTGAAATCCAGCTGAGCCCAGCCCGCACCCTCACACACAGGTGCCAGGCTGGGAAGGGGCTAAGCAGCTGTGGAAAACCAATCCTAATTCATTCCAAAGAAGTCAAGTAAGGGTTTACTGTGTGCCAAGGTCTGTGCTGAGTGAAAGCTACCAAGATGACTAAGACATGATCCTTGCCCTCAACAAGTTTACCATCTCATGACAGAGATACGTATATAAACGCATAACCACAAGGGGCGTAATAATGATGTGAGGGGTAGGTCCTGAGTGTAGGACAGAACAACAGAAGCAGTGACCTCTGCTTCCCAGAAGCAAGTAAACAGTGAACAGAGGAAGTCACATTTGATCTGCATCTTGAAAGGTGAGCAAGAATCAGAGAGATCAAAGAGGGAGGGTAAAGGAGTCCAGCAAGAGGGAATTCCAATAATAGAGTATGTTGAGCATCTCGCCATGTGCCAGGCTCTACTCTAAGCCTGTTCTGCATATTATCTCATTTAATCCTCACAGCAAAGGCTTAAGGCAGATTCTAGCCTAGTCCCCATGTCTAAATGAGCCAACACACAGAGAAGCTAAGGAACTTGCCCAAAGTCTTCCTTGTCGAACCTTCAACAACAAGACACATGCAAGTAACTACCCATTATTGCAATACTGCTGGAATATGGGGTCTGGTAGCAATGGGGCCGGAGAAGAGGCTGAAACAGGAGGAGCCCGATCTCAAAGGACCTTAATGTCATACTAAGAGATTGGATTTTAATTCTACAGGCTATAAAGAACTAAATATACAAAGTTTGGAAAGACAGAACTGATAGCTAAGGACAAAAAAAAAAAAAAGAGTCAGGAATCCAATTAGAGAACTATTAAGATAGTCCTGGGAAGGATGGATGAGCCCTGGAGCCAAGGGTGAGAAAGAGAGCAAACCTAAGAGACATTAGGGCAGTTGGTGGTTCCTGTTTCTTCAGATTATATGGTATCAGTTCCATGGTAGGGTCCATACTCAGCCAATAACATCCATATCTGACCTACTTCCCAAAGGACTGGAAAAGGAAATAGGGAAGAAGGAAGTGTGGGGCCTGTAGTAACCTCACTGCCTAACCAGAGCATCGGTCTCCAAGAAGGGCTTTCCACTGCTGAGGATGGTGGTCCCATTTTCTAAGGACAAACCAGGCAGAAGATCCAGCTCTTGGGCCTGGGGTCCCCATGCCCACGGTCACGCACCTAGCAACATAGGAACTGGTCCAAGAGTGGGATGTGGTTATGGAAACACCCTCCTCAATGTTTTTATCCTTCTGTTCCAGATCTGCCAAAAGATAGAAGCATAAAATTGCTTAGGATGAGAAAAAACACATAAATAAAACTCTTGTGAAGATTTTCATCAACATAGAACAATGAATGTATGAGGAAAACAGTATTCTGGCTGCTTTGTCTTCTTTTCAGTTGATTACAGGCACTGCATGTGAACTCTGACCTATATTCTGTGGTTGCTCCTTCAATAAAAACTAAAACTTCAGCTGTGTTAGAAAATGCGAGGGTGTGTATCATTTGTCTTTCTTTTGCTAAAGTGTAAATACAAGAGAGCTTTATGATTAACTGATTAAAAAGAGGAGAAACCTTCATAATTAGGTTTCACAGAGCTATAGATTTTGCATTAAGTGGTTTATTACAAAAAGTTGGAAACATTGATCTGAGACATTAGACCACTCTGATTAAATTTATGGTACATTGGGAATACTTGGGCCAATTATAGGATTAAGAGTCCACTGTGGTGATATAATTCCACCTAAATGGAATTATAATATGGTCTATCTGGGGGCACCTGGCTGGCTCAATCAGAGGAGCATATGACTTTTAATCTCAGGTTTGTGAGTTTGAGCCCCATGTTGGGTGTAGAGATGACTTAAAAATAAAATCCTAAAAAAAAAAAAAAAGTCTATCTGGTGATTACTTTAAAACTCTTGACCCTGTCCCTACTATATTCTCATTTCTTTGAAAATTTTGCCCACTGAGGGGCACCTGGGTGGCTCAGCTGGTTAAGAGTCTGCCTTCAGCTCAGGTCATGATCCCAGGGTCCCAAGATCAAGTCCCGCATCAGGCTCCCTGCTCAGTGGAGAGTCTGCTTCTCCCTCTCCTCCTGCCCCTTCCCCCCGCTCATGCTCTCTCTCTCTCTCTCAAATAAATAAATAAAACCTTTTAAGAAAAATTTTTTGCCCACCAAAAGGAACTGGCACACTTAGCTTTCCAAAACTAAAGTGAAGTTTAAGTCCTCACGTAAGTTTCAGATCCACTTGGACAAGTTCATATTTGTAATATTTAACTATAAAGTAAAAAGTTTTTAATGTCCTCCAATGGGTAGTTTTAGAAAATTACTGAGATATTCATATGATGGAATATTATACAAACACTTTTAATTATGTTTTTTTGAGTCTATTGAATTACTTGTGAAATGCTCATAACACCATGTTAAATGGACAAAAGACAGGATATAAAACACCATATTCAATGTGATCCCAAACACATGAGCTTGTATATGTGCGTGTGTAGATATTTGGGGGCTGTAGGTTCTGGAACGAAATCTAAAAGAGTTTCACAGTCGTAATCCTTGGGGACAGTACGAGAGCAAATTTCTACTTACTTATGATTCTCTAACATTTTGGAATTTGCTATATTAAATATGAATATGTCTTTGTTCTAGAAAAAAGCCATTTTGTGAACATTGTCCTTCAAAGGAACTCTCAGGGAGCCCACACAATTCTTGCAGTGATGCTGCCTTTACTCACTTCCGTAATTATGCCCAAATCCCATCTATGGCCACAAATCAAAAACCATGTTTTTACCTTATAACCACATTTTATTTTTTGTCTTATTTTGGAATAAGTGTTCTTATTCTGTTCACGCACCCATTTTTATTCGGTATAGCCTTGGCGTCAAACAACGTTTGGCTGATTCTAAAAGTCAAATGTGCCTTCTTCAGACGGACTTGCTATCCTGACAATATTGCAAAGACCATATGAAGGACTCTGCGTGAGTCAGCTCGGGCTGCCATTACAAACTATCATAGACTCGGTGGCTTAAACAATAGACATGATTTCCTCCCAAGTTCTGGAGGCTGGCAGCCTGGCCAGTTTCCAGTGAGGTTGCTGGCTTGCAGGTGGCCCCCTTCTCTGTGTCCTCACAGGGCAGAGAAAGAGCTCTGGTCTCTCTTTTTATAAGGACATTAATCCTTTTGGATCAGGACTCCACCCCACTCCTATGACCTCCCTTAACCTTAATTACCTCCTAAAAGCCCTATCTCCAAATACAGTCACATCAGGGGTTTAGGGCATCAAGTTGGGGGGAAGGGGAGAGACATTTCAGTCCATAGCAAGCTCTGAAAGCCTTTTGAAATGAAAGTTTTCAAACGTTTTGAGCATTGCTTGCCATAAAGCATATTATCTACCCCCTTTCCTAACTGTGAAGACACCACTTGTTTGGATGAACAAGTTTCCAATGCCTTGGTTTTATAAAATGATTCGCCATCTATTCTGTTAGAGCCCCTATCCCTTTAATGCCCATTAGCTCATATCTGATTGAGAAGTAAGAATGATGTTTATATAATCCAGAAGTTGAGTTGCTTCTTCTCTCTGAGTACAGTGTTTTTCACTCAGTCAAGAACAACTTTTCTCAGCATTAACAAAAAAAGTCTTAGAAATATATGAAGATCATAAGACAAAAGCTTAAAATCCCTTGGAAGTGACTTTAGTGCAATCAGTGGCTAGTTTAATGACTTTGTAAACCACAACATTTATTTTAAGCCTATCTGGGGAAGCTATAATTACAGATAAAGATGCTGTAGACATTTTCCCCCTGTTAAGAAAAACTGATGAAGAGAACCATACACTGGATTATATGGTTAATGTTGATGAAACCTGGTCACTATTAGAAACGAGCCATGTGTGAATCCCAGGATTCTAAACTTGCAAAAGACTGATCCTGGGTCCATAGACCCACACACAGGTTGCACCAGGCCAGTGTGTTATTGGATTATTATTGCTTTTATCTGTCTCTGCTTACAAAATGTTGTTGCTTTTGAAGGACCTATCCGATCCCATTTTCCCCAGATACCCTGTTATTTTTAACCCTCAATTTTACAGAAGACAAGATTTGGAGGAACACATTCTATGCCATTGTTGCAAAAATGCCTGTACATAAAATATTTTATATGAATAAAAAACTTATTAATTATAATATTTTATAATCACTCCTCTTCCCTTCTACACAAAACTCAGTTCTACTGGGGCACCTGGGTGGCACAGTCGATTAAGCATCCAACTCTTGATTTCAGCTCAGGTCATGATCTCAGGGTCGTGGAATCGGACCCCCACGTCAAACTCTGCCCTCAGTATGGAATCTGCTCCAAGTTCTCTCTCTCCCTCTCCCTCTGCCCCTCCATCCACTTGCTCTCTCTCTCTCTCAAATAAATAAATAAAATCTTATAAAAAAATAAAAATTAAATTAAAAAAAAAACAACTCAGCTCTTCTGCACAGGCTTCCATATCACCCCCCTCCAACTGTATCCCAACTAGCTTAATTACTACCTCTCCCCTCTCCTTTGCTATATCATGGAACCCCCACCCCAATTTATCAAATATGTTATTCACAGAACTCTGTGATCCAGGAAAGAAGACAACATGGATTTATTATGTTAGTCCCCACACCTGATTGTACAGCTATTGATGCCACGTTATGTGAAATTACCAGACGTATAGGGGCCAAGAGCAGGCTGCTCCAAGATGGGGCACTTTGGCATGAAGATTATTTTAAGTCAAAAAGCAATCAAAACCCAGCAGATTCAGGAAAAGCTCTTTACCTCCCCCACAACTGCCTAAAAAGAACTTAGATCGGGGACCTGCTCCAGGAAGAGAGCTGTCACCATAGGTAACTACATTACACCGTGAACTAGATCTGGTAGACAGGGAGGAACCTACCAAGGTCTGTTTGATCAGAGTCCTCTCTGTCCTGTTGTTTCTGAGTGGCCCAGCCAACACTGGTTTACCAAACATGGAAGCTTTTTCATCTTCCTGTGAATTGCATTCCTTCCCTTTGAAGTCCCAGACCTCCCCCTCCCTTCTCCTTCATTCAGGGTGACTTACATACCTCATTTTGCTTGTCTTTAGAATCTCGATCTCTGTGTGGATTCTGGGTCTATATGACATTAAATTTTATTTTCTCCTGTTTAATCTGTTTCATGTCAATTTGATTCTTAGTCCAGCTACAAGGACCTAGGAGGGGACAGGAATTCTTGCTCCTTGGCAGATGGGAGAGGGCAAACTCTCCAAGGGCAGGGACAGTGATGTCATACCATTCACCACATAATGATATTCAGCAGACATGCATCCAGTGAAATGAGTACCATGAATGAAGACATTGACAGCCTTTCCCAGGCTGACAGACCTGCTTCCCACATGTTAACCCAGGATTTTGTAACCACACCCGAGAGCTGGAAAGATCAGGAAATGTTGGATATGAGAAAACTGACCTGTAGACATGCAAACGAGCTAGAGAAGCCCAGGATAAGAGGCTAGGCCTGGGCCAGGTTCTGCCAACTTTCAGGCCATGCTCTTGCATCCAGGCTGAGCTCCTACCTTATCTTTTTAACATCTTTGCATCAAAGATTCCATTTCCTGCTAAACTGTATAATGATTTATGCAACTGGCACACCCATCTACATACACACCACCCTTCTACGTTCTTCTCGTACTATTTTTAGACTGGATGTCATTTGTATGTGAGATCTATATTTTTATAAAACTGCACAGAAGTTTAAAGAAAGCATCTACCACACACACACACTGCCTAGTTTGTAAGTATTAACCAGCAGTTCCTTCCAACCTTCCAATGAGCTCCATCCTGGCTCTTGACAGTCTCTCCCATAGACCCAAGACTCCTGGGCTCTTGGCTTCAGCAATCACTCATACTCACCACGTAGTTCCCATCTAAGAGTCTTCACACCTACTGTTCCCTCTGCCTGGAAAGCATCCTTGCTTTGTTAAGATTCATGCAACCTTTAGTTCTTTCTCAGGCATCTCCTCCTGAGGAAAGTCTTCTCTATGTCCCTGATTAGACCTATACCCCCAATTATAGGTTCTCATGACACGGCATAACTCTCCCTCAGATCCCTCGTCATAGATACAATGTTACATGAATGTGTGTGATTAGTTGATGGGTATCTGCCTGATAGCAGAGACTATGCTAGCTTTTGCTCAGCCCGGAACTTGGCACATGACTGCCAGGCCCACATTGGGCTTATCTTCTTATTCACCTCATCTTTGAGGTCTCAAACCACCTGGCTGCCTTTTCTGGTGTGAGCCTCTCTACCTGGATCCGTTTTTACCAGCCCTGCTTAAATAACATCTAGACAGTTTTTTCCTTTGGAATCTCCTGTTATTATCCTGGAGCCCTATTGCTGTGGTGGTGAGGTGTGGGGGATGGATGTGTTCTCTGGTGTCCTGGGATGAGTCTCTGTGTCTTAAGTGAGACTGTCCCCTGGGCTGCCTGCGTTCAGCTTTGTTTTGCTTTCTTTCCTGCCCCCACTCCCACCCCTGCTCCGGTTAGGAGAGACAGGAAGGCTAGAGGGGACCAGAGCTGGGATTTCCCGTCCCCTATCCGTTGGACTTCTGTGAAACCCCAGTAGGTTAGGCTCTGGCGAAATAGTTTCTCTTGAGAGCAGGCCTTGTTAATACGAACAGAATTTTTTTGGTATATTTCAAAATGGCTCCTTCCCCACCCCGCCCCCAGGCCCCCCCACACCCCTCCTGGTCAGAAGCACAGGAGATGGGTTTTTTCTTTCTTATCTTCACAGCGAGAATCTTGTAGGGATCCTTGTAGGAATCGTGAATGTGTGGGGCCTCCTACCAAGACTGGATCCCCTGGAGTTTTTAACTGTCAGACTTGTCCGTGCTGAGCTTTCAGAAATTCATCTATTAGAATTGAGGTTTTCCTCTCTAGGTACTGTTTCCTGCAGAATGTTCTGCTCTGGGCTTGTGATCCAGTGGGCTGTGATTCTCTCAGTCCACCTCTATCTCTTCAATTTGGGGGACAGAGGTTTGCCCGGTAACCTCACTTCTTTGTTGGATATAAACAGAGTTATTGATTTTCAGTTTGCTCAGCGTTTTCCTTGTTCTAAGCTCCTTACATGCTGGACTGGAAACCAAAAGTCCAGTTTTGCCCAACATGGGGAAATAGCTTTTTGCGCAGTCCTTCCTGACTTCCCCTTCCTGCACCTTTATTGAGGCCCCACAATGCTTCACATGCTGTCCCACATGGGCTCCAGGGAGGTTGAACTCCAAACAACTCAGGAAAAAAGATCTTGCAGTTGATACATTTCAAAATGGGCTATTTGATTCACATATATTTATACATATGTATATCTCATATATACAATTATATATAAATATATACATATATATGCAGTAACTCAAACTTCATATTTTAATAGGCTGAAATTTCTTATATGGATTTTTTGTCAGATGCCATTCGAGTAATTTGAGATAATTATTTATACAGAACTTATTTCGTATAACAAGGACATCATGTGATAGCAAGAACATGTGTAAGAGGCTTTTTTTTATTAACAAGAGCACATAAAAAGAAAATCAAGACAGACAGCGGTATACATGTCTGGCCCTCTGTGACTAAGTTAGTAAACACTTTGTGCAATATTTACTGCCTGAGGTCGTGGATAGGCACTGTAGGAAATTACTAATGAGTTTATTTTCGAATCAAAAACTGACAGGAACAAGTGCATATGAGGCATTAATCACACAGAGAATCAGAATGTTCATAGAAAGAACAAAGATGAAAGATTAAGAACATAAGAAGAACAAGGTACAAGGCTAGGGTCCTACTTGAATCGGGGGGAGAGCAAAGCCAAGTGGAGGTATGAAAGGATGATACCTCTCAAATATTAGCCTACGTTTCCCCTGCACGTCTAACCCCGCTGTGGCTTCCCTTATTCCTTCCACCCACATCCCAATTAAGTCCTCTGTGTTCATTGCCTCAGAGGAAAGTTGTGACTTTGTGGAAAGGAGAGGATAACAAAGAATCCTTTATCTTTTGTGTTCCAAAGGCAGGTGCCCTTAGAGAAATAGAAAAGCTTGGACAAAATGCCTGTTGGGGGTAAGAGAGGACATTTTCTCCTTCTCAGACTAGAAAGATATCCCAGACTTGTGGAAGATAAAAGAGAGAGACAGATGGTGAGTGCATGTGTCAGCATCCTTGTGTTGAGTGAGTCACTCAGTCAACAAGAGGAAGGGAATATTGGTGGGTCCCAGCTGAAAGGGTCTTCTGTCTTTTCTCCTGGTTAGGGTCCCAGGGAGGCCACAAAACCTGTCAGAGGGTTGGTAAGACCCGAAGGGAGAAGGAACTCGCACTCTTGGCTCCATAAGGCACCTAGCAGGAAGCAAGACCCTTGAGAGGGAATGTGTCTACACGTGGATCAACAACCAAGGACCCAGTGAATAATGGTTGTCTCTTTGGATATATGTCATTAAGGACCAGATGTTCTCCATCCCCATCATGCCTTGGCATTACCTAACCCTACATATATACCCATTTGGAAAGGGAATGAATGACTCAAATCAAGCATTTCCAATCATCCCAGGAGAACAGGACCTACATTAAATTAAGGTGAATTAAAGAAAACTACAAAATGTGCTTGTGAACTTGGTCTAGAATCACATCTGCTATCAGGTAATGGGGACCGTTTGGTCCCATCTAAAATGTACCAAATGCCTATTATGTGTCGGGTATTAATCTAAGCACCTTCCTCTACTTCATGTTCATCACCACCTCTAACATAAAGAAACCAGGCTTAGGGGGTTTAGGTAACTTGCCAAGATCATAAAGTTAGTGTGTAGCAGATCAAGAACTCCAGCCATTGCCAGACAGCAAACTCTACGCTGTTAACCTTTTCTCTATTCTGACTCCTCCTGGAGGGCAAACTACAATGGTGAAATACTCCATCCCTGACCGCCTTGAGTTTGCAGTCTAGAATGAATAGGAGGAGGGAGAGGGTTTGCAAGGAGCCCAACCCAGTCCTGTTGGGTTAGAAGGCACAGGAACAAAAAGACTGGATCATCTTCTGTCCTCATGAGAAGGGAATCTCAGCTAGAGATTAGAAGACAACCAGGTATAGATTCTCTACTTCAAAAGAAGTACTATCGGTTTTGGGTCAAAGTTTGGTGCAAACCTAGAGTGTGTGGTGCATTAGCTGTGTGGTCTTGGGCAGATAACTAACCTAGCTGAACTTCACTTTCTTTAAGACAGAAATAATACTATCCATCTTACAGGATCATTAAGAAGTGAATGAGATCATATAGATAAAACAGCCTAATAACTGGTTGATGATCAATACACATTAGCTCTTTCCCCCTCCCTCCAGCACAAAGCATCCTCAAGAACTACCACCCCATCCTGAGTCATTCCCAGTTAAAGAATTCCCAGTTTGATATGTCAGGTGAACCTTCCATGGTGAAGGCAAACCCAAGCTCCTCAGGTCCTCAGTGTCAGAATAGACATAGCCTGCCTTTGAACCAGAGCTCACTTGGATTGTCTAGAATTATTTGAAGTCACTTCAACTGAACGAGTCACTCCACACTGGATCCACCTAATTGGGTGATTATTGAGTAAACACCTGGGTCCAAAGAACTGGCCATAATCTACCTCCCACAGATACTATTCTCAACATAGCCCTCAGAGGCCAAGTCTCCAACTTCAGTGAGCATGTATTGAGTTTCCTTAAGTGACCACACATGCCAGGAGTGATAGAAAGATAAATAAGACATAGTCTTTGCCTTCTAGCAGTTCAGAATCTGGAGGAAGACAGGGATACATATAAACATAACTGACACAAAGTAGACTGATAAGTTACCCGAGAGAGCATCAGTGTGCAATAGAACAAAGATTTAGAATGACTGGACTGGACTGAAGTCTCTTAAAAGAACTGAAATTTGAACTAGGCCTGGAAGGATGGCTCTGGCTGTACCCAAAGAATACAGGAGTCTGAGAGAAGACAGTAGAGTAAGAAATTTCAAAGCAGAGGGAACAGCTTAAGCAAAGTCAGACGGTTTAGAAAGCCCACACTGGGTCCAGGCACAAGATGTGGTCAAAATTCATGTGCGGTAGAAAATGGCTGTGGATGCTCAAAATTTGGAGGGTTTCTAATGCCACTTGAGAGTCTCTATCACATGGAATGGAGAGTCATCACAGATGGTTTTGTAAAATGGCTTGAACATCACTTGATGAGTAGGGACAAGTATGATGATTATGACATGTCATAACTAGAGTAAGTACATCTTTCTGAATAATCACGTGCTAAGAAAGCAGTATCGATGTGATAAAGCTTTGGCTTCTGCCTCTAATTTAATATTCTTCCCCACTGATCCAAATCCAGTGGCTGTCAACTCTGAGTACAACATAAGGTCACCTGAAAATGTTACCAAAAAAGGGGGGATGGGGAGAAAGAAAAAAAGAAAAAAAAAAACTATGTCTGGGTCCTACTCCCATAAATTCTGAGTTATCCAGTCTAGGGTAGAGTGTAGGCATTGGTATTTTTTTAAATTCCCCAGGTGATTCTAATACTGAGGCAGCGTTAACATCCACAAAGTGTGGACCCTACACCAGCAGCATCAGCATCCCCTGGGAGCTTTTTAGAAATAGAAAACCTTGGGCCCTGACCCAGGCCAACTGGATCAGAATTTGCACTTTCACAAAAAATCCCCAGGTGGTTTGTAAGCATGAAAATCCGAGAAGCCCTGATATACACATTCCTGCCTACCCACTCCCCACCCCTGCCAAACCCATTTTTAGCCTGAAAACGGAAGAAGGAAAAGCCCCAAAGATTGAGATCTGCGATTATTACTAAATCCGGTAACAGAAACATGAGTAAACTTATCTCGAGTTTGCAGGGTCAGGGTTTCACCGCATGGCACCAGATGACTCCAGGCAGAAAAAAGGAAGAGAAAAGCATTTGTTTAAGCAGAAGGATTCCTGACAGAAGGACTGAGTCCTAAAATAGTCCGAGGCAGATGGGGTCAGCAAAGCCTTTGGTGACTGGAAGGTACCATGATTTAGCACGTGTCTCTGACACAGCAGCCTGGGCTCACAGGATGGTGAGTCAACACCCAGGAGCTGCTCCTGGGTCTGCCCGAGCTTCTTTGAGAAGAGCACCGGGTTTTCCCCTCTACCTACAACCACCCACAGGACTGTGTATCCATTGTCATTTTCACCTGCAATCGTTAAGCTGTGAGTCCTCAGCTGTGCTCAAGTTCAAAGAGAAAAGCTCAAGACCAGTAGCCATCAGTTGATGGTAGCCTGAGGCACAGACCATTACACAGATATAAAATCCAATCTCTAACCTTTGGAAACTGCTATGGTCTGAATGTTTGTGCCCCCACCCCCAAATTCACATGTTGAAACCTAACCTTTTAAAGGTGATGGAATTAGCAGGTGGGGGTTTTGGGGAGGTGATTAGATCATGAAGGCGATCAGTGCCCTAATACGAAGAGACACCAGAGAGCTTCCGAGACCCTTCTACCATGTGAGGACACAGCAAGAAATCTGTAAGTGGGAAGAGGACTCTCACATGACCATGTTGGCACCCCCGATCCCAGACTTCCAGCCTCCAGAACTGTGAGAAACTCTAAGGCACCCGGTCTGTGGAATTTCGGGAGAACCGCGAGAACCGCCCAAATGGACTAAGACAGAAGCCATTACTAAGCACCACCTTGGCTTCAAAAAATGACGATGAAATTGCAAAATTGTGCTTTGTGTTTAAAGTAGAAGCCTGGAAAAGGAGCCAGAAGTGCTCAAGGCACCGAGAGCTGAGCTGGAAGAGAACTTTGCAGCAAGAAAAATTCATCTCAGAGTGAAACCAAGTCAGACTGGCAGAAACATCTACTGCTCCCTCCTTCAACACCTTCCAAACACATTCCTGGAGACCAGTAGAACCTCAGGCTCCACTTGGGGGGACAAATGTCACTTGGGTCTTCAAAGTTAGCCTGTAATCAAATCTTGGTGAATTAAGAAATGACTTTGAAATTTTCAAACTACAGTTTGTAACTGATTTCCTCCTACTTATTGATAATGGTAAATCCCCAGGAGACTCCAACATGTGCTTCCTACAGAGGAAAGGACAGTAATACCAAAGAGTTAACCTCTCCTAGCTGGGGGGAGTTCTAAAATGAATTGCTTTCCAGCTTCCTAAAAATGTTACTTTGGAGGCATAACTCTAATTCCTAGCCAAATGTGCAAAGGCATCAACCACAACTGGAGACAGCTTAGAACTGAAGCAGTTTCCTAGGGAAATAAGCCAGGAAGTGCAGCCCCTCTCTATCACTGGCTGAGCGCCCATGGTCCTCACACACACCTAGCAGGACCATAAAGGCTCGGTAAATGTTTGCTAGTCTCTTAATCTTTATTGTTAGTATTTTAGGTTGAACAATATGAAATTGCCATTTGTGTGGGTCAAAAACAGATATTGACAAATTTCAGACTGTTCTACCTACCATCAAATTGACCAAAAGATGTTAAATGGTTAATGTTGGGAAAGATTGCAATGAGATATGGTTGCTCATATTCTTGTGAAGGTAATAAAAATTGATATAATGTTCTTAGAGATAAATTTGGTAGTATGTATAAAAAACTTTAAAGTTTTTCATACTCTCTGACACAAAACCCCAACATCTAGGGATCTATCATAGAAAGTACAAAGATGTACTTTTCCAACATTATTTAAAATAATTGCTGGGGCGCCAGTTGGCTCAGTCGGTTAAGCTCCTGCCTTCAGCTCTGGTCATGATCTCCAGGTCCTGGGATCAAGCCCCGCATCAGGCTCCTAGCTCGGCGGGGAGTTTGCTTCTCCCTTTTCTCCCTCTCCCTCTGCCTCCCCACGCCCCCCATTGCTCATGCTCACTCTCTCTCTCAAATAAATAAATAAATAAAATCTTTAAAAAAATAAAATAATTGCTTAGATGTCTAATAATAGGGACTATAATATAATGTTGGAGAATATAAAAGTGGACAAAGATACTCAAAATATAAATTCCAGAAGATATAATTCTGGGTGATTTTTTCTTTTTCATTTCTTAAAAATCTCCATGTTTGTAAATACATTTTTATACTCATAAAAAAGTATTTTAAAATAAATATAATTATAGAAATTTTCAAAAAAGAACCAAAGTCATCTACTCCCCCATACACCTTGGAGACTGAAGACCAGAACTACCTACACGCTCAACTTACTGTATATTAACACGATATTATTATTCTAGAATACTCTTGCCCAGGCAAACACCTTGACTGTTTATTATAGGACTTTTCCTAAAGACCCATCAACTCTTCCATTAAAAAGCACTGATTGCAAAAAAAAAAAAAAAAAAAGGCAAAAAAACATTGATTGCACCTTCAGCCTATTTAAATCCCTGCATCAAAAGTCTTCTGCTTCGCTGTTTTCAACAGCCCAGGACTATTGTATCGCAATCCTTAACCAGCCTTCATCAACCCCACATCTCCACACATGTACCCGTGGAAAGACCTGCCTTCCACCAACTTCCCAATTTTCAACAAATTCTGACCTTGCCCTCCCAACTCTGATACACTGCGGAAACTTTCCCAAGGTGGTTGGTGTCCTCTCCCACGGCAGTGCGCCGTGAACTCAGCTTTGTCTTATCAACATGCTGTGTTGTTGGTATTAGGGGAGCCAGCATATGACAGGGTAATACTTATGAAAACCTATCAGGAACCTTCTGTGAGCCAGGCACTGCACCATCCAAGTCATAGGAGGTGTGCTAGCATAAAAATCAAATAAGATAATCAATGTTACAGAGAACCTAAAGGGGAAGGTAGGTTAGGAAGCAGTATTCCTCCATGCTCAGTAACATTCAGGCGGTGAGATAAGGCAAAGTGAAGGATTTGTTCAATGTGCTAGGTAGCATCCTAGGATAACCCCACATGCCTTTCACCTTCGTATAATCCCTTCCCCTGTGAGTGTGGGTGGGTACTTTGATAGGATGAGATATCTCCACTGTGATAGGGGATACGTAAGGGATTTTTCAGTTAACTTTGAGTTAATGAGAACAGGAATTACTCCAGTGGACCTCAGGTAATCACAGAAGGCTTTAAAGGCAGCGCGTTTTCTCAGGCTGATGGTAGAAGTCAGAAAGATTGCAGGCACGAAGATGGGGGGGTCACATGGCAAGGAATGTGGGTGGCCTCTAAGAACTAAAGGTGATTCCCAGCTGGCAGCCAGCAAGGAAACAAAGATTTCCATCCTATAATCCTCAGGAGTGGCATTCTGCCATCAGCCCAAATGATCCTGGAAGCAGAGTCTCCATATGAGAACTCAGCCCAGCCAACACCTTGATTTTGGTCTTGTGAGACTCTAAGCAGAGAAGCTGGCTAAGCGCACCCCATCTTCTGATGTACGTAACCATGAGTTAATAAACGCGTGGTGTTTTGAGTCTCTAAGTTGGCAGTTTTTGTTACATAAAAGAGAAAACTAATATACCAAGTCATGGATACAAGTGCAAGATAAGACAAACGATCACCACAAAGCTCTCAAGGCTCACATTGGATCCCAACATAGCAGTGATGCCCAGAGGGATCTACCTAACAGCTTCCTACAAGGGGGGGCCTGGACAAACCGGAGGGCAATCACTGATGCTGAGCAGATCCTTCAGTGGAAGAAGTGAAGGTCACTGAGGGTGGGGGAAGGGTGCGCGCTGCACCGAAAGCTATAAGAGGAAAAGGTAACAGAATTTTTAGTAGGTGCCTAACTCTCCCCTATGCAACCCCACCTAGGGTAGGATTTAGTTGGCAGCAAAAGAAAAATGCCCCAGAGACAAGATGTAGAATTGGCATGAACACACCAAGGACTCCAGCCTGGCACTGAGTTAGACAGTGGAGGCTAAGGTGGGCTACTGGGGTCAAGGGCGCAGACAAAGAAGGGTTAGTGGAGGAGCAAACTAGCCAGACATGGCTCCTCAGTGTCCCTTAGATACAGTACAAGGCACATTGCCCAGATCTGGTTTCGCTACTGTCAAGTCTCCTTTGAAGGTCCATCCCTACTCTTCTCTATCAGCTTCTCACTCTCCCTCCAAGGACCAGGATAAATCCCATCTCTTCCAGGAAGTCTGCCCTATCACACTTGCCTGGCGTCACCTTCCTATAGCTGAATGCCGACTTCCAATGAAAGATCCCTGATTAATGGAAGGCGTTTCCTACTTGATTCGTTCCAAGAGCAATGACTTCATTTCTTCAAGCAAAACCTCACCCCCATTTCAAGGTAATTTTAATGATTAAAGACTTTCTCCTCACACTAAGCCAAAATCTATCACTTAATAACTGTGCCACTACTTCTCCGAGACCCACTTTCCTCATTTGCAAATGGGAATAAAATTAGTACCTCCCTCAGAGGATAGTTGGGATGATTAAATAAAATAGTCCAAGTAAAAGACTTGACTGTGTCTGATGCATAGTCAGGGCTTGATAAATGGTGGTTCTTGTTACATCGTTGAAAAAATTTGTAAAGCATCTGTTACAATGTCCGGTTTGCTGTGGACTCTCCATGAATGGCAGCTCTTATCAGCTATGGCAGCGGAAGCCACACAGAGACCCCACTCCTCTTTTTTCAGCTGATACCTTCCAAATATATAAAGACAGCTGGGTAAGCTGCCTGAAATACAACATATGGCCAATAAATGTTATTTCCCTTAATCCCCTAGTATCCTCTTGTCCAGTACAAGTCCTGCATTGCAGGTCATCTTTTCCAGATGCCCTCTGCTGGAGTTATAAATGTCTTTCTCCACGTGAAGCCCCCTCGCCAAATGGAAGAGAGCTCTGCAGGTGTGGCTGAGATGTGGGTACAGAAGGGCCGTGACCACCTTCACCTAGAAACAGTAGTCCTCCTAACTTGATGGAATGCTTTTTCAAATATAAACCCAAAACTTCGTGTCAATTACTTATATTTCCATTGCTGGTTCTCTAATTGAATCCTTCAAGATTATTTGAAATTGTAATTCTATCCTCCATCATATTTGCTCTTCTTTTTGGTTTTGTCATCTGCAAATTTGAGAGCCTGCTTCCCAAGCTTCTTCATTATTTGGCACTAATTTTGTTGACATATCTCATCTCTTGATGGATTTTAAGATGTTTATGGGTAAAAAACATTTCTATGCTTTATAATATCCTCTGTAGTAGTAGGTTTTAAACTTTTGTAACTGAAGCCCATAGTGAGAAATACATTTAACACTGCAACCCAGTCCATTCACACACACACACCCCCAAACACACAACCTGATATAAATGTTTAATAAAATTTATACTTATATTCATGAAGCCCTCTGTGTTATTATTATTATGATTATTATTAATTGTTGGTCAAACCCACGTGATTGATTTCATGGCCCATTAATGGATCCTGGGCCATAGTTTGCAATATGCTGTTCTATAAAAGAGCTTTTAAAATTTCCCACTAAAGTGGCAGAAAAAAGTTGTGCTCATGGACATGGAATGGTACCAGTACTGCCTAAAGAAATCTTTGCTTCATCTTTAAAACCCTTGAGAATATTGTGCTCCACTGCATAATCTAGCCATGTTTATTTTCGTAGAAAGCTAGTAGGCTTTTCTCCATTTTTTTTCCCGTAAAAATTATAATGCGTAAAAGTGCTCTATTTTTATCCCATGCTTTGTTTGCCCTTCAGCACTTCACCAGAAAGCCACTGACAGATGGGCACCCTGGTTTGAGAAGAAAAGCTCTGCAGCTCCAGAAGCAGGGCTAACCACATAGCCATTCCTCAGCAAGAATGGGTTTACTTATTCATAGGCTATTTCCCTAAAGAAGGGAATGTGTATGAGATAACAAATATTTGAGTTTTCCTTGGGATGGGAAGGAAATATGGGATAAAGGGGTTATTAGTGAAAGATCGACCAGGAAGATGGGGTGTCTTAGGAGACAATTCCCCATGGATCTCCCACATTTCTGTATATCTGGCAAGCAGAGGCTCTGACTGCCTTCTTCACTATCTTTTCAGGGAAGTTTTATGCAATCAAGCATCCTTGAAAGAACATGCTTGAACTTAGAAAGAGTATCCCCCTTGGGGGCCCCTGGGCGGCACAGTCGGTTGAGCCTCCAACTCTTGATTTTGGCTCAGGTCATGATCTCAGGGTCATGAGATCGAACCCCACATCGAGCTCCCCGCATCAGCCTCCACACTCAGCGCAGTCTGCTTAAGTTTCTCTCTCTCCCTCTCCCTCTGCACCCCCCTCTGAAATAAATAAATCTTTAAAAAAAAAAAAAAAGACAAAAAAAGGAAAAAGAAAGTGTATATCCCTCAAAAGCAAAGAGCAGGTTAGTTTACTGTCCTGTACTATGTAGGCGTCTCCCTCCAATCTGTGGCCAGCCCATTGTACAAGATTTGGGATCCCTAAGCTCAGGGTTCCTCTCCTGCGATGCACCCCACTGTGTGTGCAGATGCTCAGCCTTGCCCTCTTTATGTTTCCCTGTGGAAACTAAGGCTCGGGAAGCTACAGCCAATGTTGATGCTCTGGCTACTGCCATTCCTGTGACTAATGAATGGCCCTTTACCTCAGACCTGGGAGTCTCCTGACAGCATACAGGAATGGTGGCAGGCTAACTCATGAGTTTGCAGGAGGGTAAAATCTGTAGCTTTTCTCAGTTCTTAGCAGTCTCGTGTTACTGGTTCCAACAGGCAAGTCCATGTCTTGAAGTAATTAACTTGACATTTTTTATTTCATTTAGTCATTCAATAAATAAGCATTTATTGAATGCTTAATCAATGCTGGGACGTTTCCAAGAGGCTGAGGATATGGAGACCCAGCATTTGCCAAAACCGAGTCCCATAATAAAAAACAAAAGCCTCTTACATCAAAAACTAATGATGTAATGTATGGTGACTAACATAACATAATAAAATTAAATTTAAAAAAAAAGCCTCATAGTAAAACAAAGTTTAGTGAGAGAAGACAAACAAGTAACCAAATGGGCTGACAGGACCATTTCAAAGAGCGTAAGTGCTAAAAAGAAAATAATGCAGAGTGATACAAGAGAGGGTGTTGGGGTGGATGTGGAGTGAAGCATGACTTGAGGTTGGGTGATCAAGGAAGGCCTCTCAGAGGCGGTGAAATTGGATCTGAGACATCCATGATGAGGCCAACCAGGCAGGAGAAGAAGGTCTTGGGAAAGAGTATTCCAGGAATAGCTGCGGTGGGTGCCCTACGGCCGGAAACAGGATGATGTGCTCAGGAAATGAAAGGCCAAAAAGCCAAGAGAAGAATAATGGTGGATGAGGTTGGAGAGGAGGCAGGGCAGGGCAGGAGCCTCGGGGGTAACAGACCAGCTTTGATTATCATTATTGTCTCTCTTGGCTCCTTCCCTTCATTCCCAGTACCCTCCAGCTCTCCTCCCATCTGAAAGTGTCTCCCTGGTCACCTTCTCCACGGAGCCCCTCCATGGCTTTCTGGATTGGAAAGTGAGTGGTAACTGCCCTAAGCCTTTCATTTACGGCCCACAGAAATATTTGTATGATGTGAATGGAATTGTAAAGACTGGGAGTGTGTCAGGGCCATCTCCAAAGCCCAAATTTCAGATGCCTGGCAGCATGGAGGAGGGACTTCAGGGCAGGTGCTGCCCTGGGAACTCTTTCCATCACAGCAGCTGTCGGGACAGACTCCTTCTTGTTCAAGTTTAATTCCTGGATGTAGGTGCTCATCTCTGACAACAAAGGAATGAAGAGTGGCTTCCAGTGGCTTATTTAAAGAGCTTCTGATGCTCTGTGAGGAGTCTTATTTGGCACTCACCAATTAGTGGCTTCCTGAAAGGGAAAAAGAGGAAATTGACCCAACACCTTGTGACAATGAGAGTCACTAGGTAATCATACCAATTCCTTATTTTTTGTATGAAACTCAAGAATAGGGTAAAACTCATTCAGTCAAACTAATCAAATTAGTTAGATCCCCAAATAAAGTAAAACTAATTTCATCAATCTACTAATTTAAAGAAATTGGGAGACCACAAGTCAAAAGTCTATAATATGGTACGAACGTCAAAAGCAAGACCACCTTATTCTTTCTAGTAAGCAGAGCAACTCGAAATTACCACTACCTTGGGTTTCCAAAGAGATGCTGAACCTGATACAAGATGGCGTGGCCATCATGTATGGAAGGAAGAGAATGTTCTACATGATACCACTTGACCTATACCGTGGTACAATTCATGCAGTCTGTGATATATATATATATCATATTTATATAATCTTTGCTTCCCTTAATTCCATAGGAATCCCATTATTTCATGGTTAGGGGTTGTTTCCTTAGGAAACAAATCTTTTGTAGATAATTCACAGGTAAACTTGTCAGCCATCACTGTCACAGATCCCATATTATTTGTGTCTCAGTTGGTGAGGTGATAAAGTCCTATGATTATCTGGTCATGACTGATGATATCTTAGGGAGACTGAGAATTGCTGGAGCTGGACGGCATTGCTGTTTGAATTCTCTGATATGAGCAAGGAAAATGCAGCCATTCCGGTGAGAACTAGAGGCCCGTTTCAGGGAGCTGGTGTGGGCGGGGTGGACCTGAAGGCGTCTCCAGCAGGTGCAGAATCTACAGACGAGGTGGAGTTGGCCGCACAGTGCAAAGGCTACGGAGTCCCAGTGAGGTTCTTCCCCCAGCGCACTGAAGACAAAGTCGCAGTTTCCCGAAATGGCTCTGTCACAACATTTATGTTTTTAGGTTTGGAGAATGCATTGCTTTTCAGTCCAGAAAGATCTGAAAAGGCTGGTGATGGGAATTTCCACAGCACATGGATTTCCGAATCCAACTTGAGCCCAGGCTCACGGTGCAGGCAAAACCAGACTGCCCCCTACCGACGCACAGGCGGGGCGGCCTGGCATTGTGCTGTTGTGAGTATAAGAAAGGTGCAGTTGGTTACAAATGGCCCACTGAACCCCACCTGCCATTTTTTTAAAAACACAGTGGGAATGAAGGAGTCATTGATTTGAGACGTGGATTACATATATATTTTTTAATGGTTGGAAAAAATACTTTGCCTAAACATACATAATATCTGCTGGTGGGGCAAAATAGGAAGCGGAAGTTGGGTATGTTGAGGTTGGGTAGGGCAAATATGCCTTCCTTTCAAACAGCTCTCCTGCTTCTTCGGTGTAAGAAAGGAGAGACAGTAGGCTTGCATCGTTTAACTGAAAACTCATTGAAGGCAGAAATTATATCTTACCTAGGGTTCTTTTTTCCTGGGTTGGACATCTCTCCTAGCATGTACTAAAGGCCAGCAACAGTTTATTAAGTTCTAATAATAATAATAATAATAAAAATTATAAAAAAATTAAAACCCAACTCAGAGGCTCACAAAAATGAACCAAGATAACCCTGGGTTTAAATCCTGCCTCTGTGTCCTTTGGGCAGTTTACTTAACCTCTCTGTGCTCAATTATAATCTTTTTTTTTTTTTTTTTTGAGGGAGAGAGAACACAAGAGAGAGAAAGAGAGAGTGAGCATGAGCACGAGCCGGGGGCGGGGGGGGCAGAGGGAGAAGCAGGCTCCCCACTGAGCAAGGAGCCTGATGCAGGACTCGAACCCAGGACCCAGGGATCATGACCTGAGCAGAAGCCAGATGCTTAACCGACTGAGCACGTCATCAGTTATAATCTTTTAAATGAAGATGATGTGACTTCCCTCACTGGGTCAATCTATGCGGATTACATGTCATGATGGATATGACAAACTTATTGCAGTGCTTGGCACAACAGCAGTTCTTTGATACACAGAAGTTTTTTAAAGAGCAAAACAAGCCTAAGGTCCTGTGCACTCTGTTTGTTCTGACCCAGGGAGTTGGTCTCCTGCTTTCGTTGGCAGTTTAAAAAGGTTCTTCCACTGGCCAGCCAGCGAAGCAGGCTGGGGAGGTGGGAGATTAATTGAAGACTTTTATTATTGTTATTTTTAGTTACAAAACTGCAGGGAAACAATTCCTGTCAGAGAGGGCATCTCTCGCTGGAAGGCAGAAACGCAGGTGGGAGGAGGGTTGACCATTAATCATAAGGAAGCAGGGAAGGAAATTGAGACAGGAAATGTCAACACCAAAATGCTCCTACTCTGGGTCAACCTTACGGCACAGGCACGGACCAGCATGCTAAAAGCTGGGGCCCCACTACGAACAAAGGCACCAGAGAGGAAACAGCAAGCAACAGAATGTCAAACCAAAAATAAATCGGGCATGTTTCCCTTCTAAAGCAGAGGGACTAGCTCCTCTTCTACTTGGCTCTCGATTTCTTGCTGAAATTCTGGGAATGTCCTGAAAGAAAAATGCTTTTGTGCAGATAAGAAATAAAGTAGATGCCAAAATAGTGGAGGATAGGCGCGTAGCTTCACCTAACTTGCGTGAGCCTCATTTTCTAGCCTGTGAAATGGGGATAAGATCCCTGCCTTCCCCTCCTTACAGAGCTACTGTGGAGACCAAAGGATAACAATGGTGACAGTGGACTCGTCGTGACTCTTAGAGATTTTTTCACTCCTGTCCTAATAGAAAATGAAAAACCGAAACCTTAATAGGCTCCTCCTGCCCTAGTCAACTGAGGTGGGGCCAACCCAGCCCTTGCAGGGTGGCATCAAGCTCCGCTGACGGCGGGAAGTCACAAGTTTCCAAAGGGATTTGAGTGTTTTACTTCCCGTTTGATTTTGTTAAAAGTTGGCTTTTCCAGACAAGTACTTCTTTTTTTAAAAGCAGCAAATGCTTTTAATATTACAAATTAAGCCCTAAGGGATAAATTAAATAAATATTTATGTTATGGTAGCTTTTATCCCTAAAAAATCTTTTACTCTCAATATCATTTTTATCCTCAGTTATTGCCTTATGTGGGGGAGTGATCAAGAGCAAAGGCTTGGAGTCAAGCAGATTGGAGTTCAATATCCACATGATAAGCACTATTTATGTATGATTTGGCGCTTTAACTCTGTGCGTCAGTTTGTTCACCTGTAAAGTGGGAGGGATAATGGTCTTAGGGTTTGCTGTGAAGACTGACACACAGAGGCAACTCCTTGATGTTTATAATGCAACTAAACCACAGTTTAAAGGTTTTATTTTTAAATGAATTAGCAGCTTCATATTCATTCATTCAGCATTTATTCCAGAGCTGCAAGCCCTGGACACCATATGAAACAAGTGTTTTGCCAAAGCGAATAAAGCTGGACCTCTCAACCTAGCTGATGAGGGAAACATGCCAACAAATCATTGCAATCCCATGCAATGAATGCTGTCCTGGAAGAAAGTTTCCGCATTCATCTGGTCTCCAAAGAAGAGAGTGATCAACTCTGCTTGGTTGAACCTGAGATTTCATAGAAGTGGAAACTCGTACTGGATCTCGAAAGATGACAAGGAATTTGCCAGAAGGAGGAAGGGAAGGACGTTCCAGGAAGACAGACAGTATACTCTGAAGCAGTCCTAACATAGTACAGCACCTTCAGGCAAGTTGCCAAGTCGGCATGCCCAAGCATCAAGTTCACAGAAGCAGGTTGCAGGAGATGGGTTTTAGGGACGCTGAAGCCATGTCACAGGGAGCATAGGATTCATCTTCTGGGCGGGGGGGGCGGTCTGGATCTGATCTTGTGGGAAATGCGTAGGTTTTGAAAAATATTAAGCAAGGGAAAAAATAATCAGTATTTTTAAAAGATGAATCCCAGCAGCGTGGCTGGCTTGGAGAGAGACCTGGAACAGAGTTATTGGTTAAGAGCCCATTCTGATAGTTTGGGCCAAACAAAGAGAGTCCACACTCTGGTGAATGACCGCAAGGAGCAGGGGCACAGGTAAGGAAAACGTTAAGCAGGTTTAATCGGTGAAACACGGAGGCCCCTTTGAAACTGTTTGAGGAGAGTGACAGGGTGTGGTAAAAGGAAGGGAAAGCAGTAAAAGAAGGAACATTCGAACTGAATGGACCTTTTTAAAGCAAAGTTGCCGGTGCTGGGAATGCGGAAGTAAAAGGCAGAGCCATGGCTTTCGAGAAACATGCACAGGCCAGTGGAGAACACGCAGCTAAATCAACAATTAGAGAGGGTTTTGAGTACTTTACAGTATATGGGGTCCATCTCCTTCCTCCACCCAATCAGAGGAAACCACATGAACAGCACTGCCCCTGCCAGCATATTCCATGATAGTTTTGGCATATAGTCACAATAGCAAATGCATAGTAAATACATGGACAGTAAAACATCTCTTCAAAAAAGAAAAACATGCACATCTTTGTTTATTGTGAATTTTAATAATGGATATGTCTCATTCAATTTATAAATAATAATACTGTTTACGTACCTTTCTAGCCAATTTATTCTCACAGAACGCTTTCGTTGACTTTTGCCAAATCCTTGCCTCCGTAGCCAACCTATAACTGCAATTCAACATGACTGACAAATGGAGTTGCTTCCCAATCCCGAACTCTTTTCCCAATCGGTGGACTGTCATTAAATCTGACATGTGATGCTTCTTAGTGTTAAACTATTTCTCACTCTTGTCTCAATATTCGTTAAACTGAAATCTTCCCAGCTTCGGCTGTAAATCAAGTCTAATTGATAGCATCTGCTGATTTCCATGGTGTAAAGACAGCACAATGGCCAGTTTCAAGCTACCAACCTATCATCGCTGAAGGCGGAGTTGGGGAGAGGTGCCCACTAGCACACTGTTATGTAGCATTTCCACCGTACAGAAGCAGTAGACGTAAATAACCTCAAGAGCACAGATAAAGTAAAATGTACTAACATACTGAGGAAGTAAATTTTAAATATTATTGTCTTTGATTTAGTATAATTTACTTTAGTGCACGTTTAGAGAATTTAATTTTTTTTATAATGGCTGTGTTTAACAACTGTGGCTCTCAAAAGTCCTGAAAATGTACCACTGGCTCTCGCGGGCTGCTGCAAGCCAGCTCTAGCCCAGCACTGCACATGGCTATTACCAACATTTGGATTTTCCCAGTATGTGAATACGAGCAGTTTCCAAGCTGTGCCCTGAAAAGGAAATAGTTGCACCCAATGCAATATTTCTTTTTTTCTTCTACCACCCCAACCCCAAGATTCAACCCACGGAATTCAGCATTATCCATCATCAGTCATGAACACTTTTTCTATCCTTATCACGTCCACTAGACTATAAGGTCAGGGCTATGTTGCACAGTCTCACACACATAGTAGCTGTTCAGTCAATATTTCCAAAATTATTACACGGTATTCCAAGTGATCATAAGCTTTCTTAGGGTACATGACGATTTTCCTTTCCTTCACTATCCCTTTTCTGCTGAATTTATGGACAAAATGGCATAAAACCAAACAGATAAAGTTAACTGGGCCCACCGCAATTCACGTCTCCATGGCCCACTCTTAGTTGCTAAACTATGGCTGTTTGGCATGGTGGGGCAACTGGGACCCTTGTCTGAATGTAACCCCAGGAGCTCTCTCTGGATGGCCTGTACTGCAAGATAGCTGGGGTCAGCAGAAGGGCCACATCCAAGCTTAGCTCCCATGGGACAAATAAGTCCCCCCCCCCCCCAGAAAGAGGCCCCAAGTTTTTTAGGTGCTGGGCAGCTAATGTACCCAGACAACTCCTACCTATAATTGGCAGCCCAAATCCAGATGACTTGCTGCCAAGCAATCTGTGTATTCTCCACTGGCATGGGTCCTGTCTCTTTTTAATTGTCATGTAAAAAAAATTTAAAAAGAGAGTCCCCTCAAGTGGTGGGGTCCAACCACTGGAAGGAAGAACTACACTGAGGGTTCACCAGTGCCCAGCCCAGCACACCTCTCTGGGATGATGAGAGAATCCATAGACCAGTACCTTCTCTTCCCTCAATGACCTGTGGCCTATGGTAGTTTTTCATTTTCCCAACAAAGCTTGTATTACAACCCAAACTGTGTGTGACATAGTCGAATTTGCATCAGTCTAGATGGGACTCATTCAACAGAACAGGTAGAGTCCTAGCAGGAACCCACCTTCAGAACAGGTGACTCACAGTGTTCCACATTAACTGAGGCTCTACGTGTAGTTCTGAGGGAAAGCCGGAGATAAGGAATCTGGCCAGCTGGAGCCCTGTGGTCCCCAAAATAAATGTGTGATCCGGAGATGAGTTTTCTAGGTCCCTATTCTACAAATTGGGTTATCACTGAATTTCCAATGCACACACAAGCTAAAAAACAAATGATAGTCAAACAAAACAAAACCCTAAGTTCCCCTCGATGCCATGAAACCCATTGAGCTACCGAACTTGAAGTCATATGATCTTTACTGGTGAGTTCTTATTGATGCCTAGGTGGGAACTGAGGGCACAGTGCCAGAACCTGAAGGTGGGACTTTGTTTTGGAGTCCTTTTGATTACAACAAAGGGGGTATAACAGACTCAATTCTGCTAGATGTTGTGGCAAACAAATATGTAACAAACAAACAGTAAAAGGTAGTCTTAGTTCACTGAAGTCTCTACAGATGATCCAATAAAAAGAAGGAAGATTCCCTAAAAGATGCTAAATATAGATGCCAGCATATTTTGCCTTTGTAAGTCCTTTCTGATCATCGTATAAAAGAATACCCAGGGTCGTCAGCAAGATGCAGTGGACGGCCACCTTAACAAATAAAAGACTCATAGTAACTCTAGACTAGACATCGCTGCTTGACATTTTGAAAAATATTTGGAGATAATTTCTGGGGCACCATGTGAGATCAGACCACACGAAAAGAATAACAAGTTCTTCATTCTCCTATTTCAAGAGTTCAAGGGCTTTACAGAAGTGAAATGATCCAAGCCCAAAGAAAATCAGAGTCCATTTTATATTATTCTCTGGGTGCCTAATGCAGGTAGATAGAATGATACGTTGCAGAGAGGCAGGGAAATGAAACCAAGGTTTGCCTCTTGTGCAGTACAAGTCAGCAGGGGTGAGCATAATGGGGCAATTGTCTTCACAGCCCAGCCGCCACCCTACAACTCATCCCATGAGGCCAGGCTGCTCATGGGGTGATTGAGTGTGATGGCGTTTTCAGGGTACATCAGAGAGCAATAGCCATCACTTGGCCAAACTTGGCGGAAGGCCCATGCCCACTTAAAGCACTGAGGTCAAGGTATTTCAGTTCCTGGATGTCATAAGGATGCCACTAAACAAAGAGAACAAAATCCTTGCTTGTCAAGATCTAGGTCTGACTGTTAAGAACCACACGGTCTACGAAAGTTCCTTCCACCCTCAAAGAAGCAAACAAACGAACAAATAAAATCCCAAGTCACCCAGGTTATCCTAAAAGCCACTTGGAAAACACCAAACCGTTTTAGGCAGGAAGCCTGTTTCAAGAAGACGTTCCAGGGATCATCGCACTTGTCTGTCTGAAGGTCTTCTGAGCCACGCGTGGGGGAATCAGCCATTGTCAGCATCATTATTTTTATAACCAGCAAAGCGATCCTTTTGGAAACTGCTTAGGGATCATTAGCATTGGAAGGAGAGGAATCTGAGACCTCCATACCATGATTCCTTCTTTCCACAAATGATATATATATTTTTTTATGTTGGAAATCACATTGTGATTGAGACAATCAAGTAATTACCAGTAACACAGAGGAAGCCAGCACAAACACAGTAGCCCGCCAGCCCGGGCTTCTGACACATGCCCATACTAACGCTAGCCCTGTTGGGAAGATCCTTTTTGAACAGGGGGGAAAGGCAGGGGTCATGGCAGCCATAGCCACAGAAGCTGGTTATAATAAATGCTATCAAGAAATTGTATGCAATACTGACATTAATGGCGATTGAAGAGATGCGCCCACTGTTTCTGTCTACAGACTCAGATGTTTTCTGTATGCTCCCTGAACCCCAGAGGCCTGTCTGAAAGACGGAAGGTCACTGCAAAATCCAAACATTAATCACTTGGTTTGGAGGGAGACATCTGACTTCAGTCGATTTTCTATAACCTATTTATTCATTGCACATCTACCTTCTAACTGGCTCTGTTGTTTCTGTATACAATATTACAACATAGACATTCTTACAATATCACGTTATATGAACAAAGAAGGCGCCCTGCATACACACAGGGTTCACCTTTGTACAGCTCTCATCCATCCAACAACGCCTACAGCATCTGTATTGAATAATCCCTGTCTCTATTTGGAACATTGGAACTAGGTCGGTTTTTCTCCCTTAAAAAAAAAAAAAAAAAAAAAGGCATGTTTTTTCCAGGCTGGGATAGTGGTTTTTGACCCTTTCATCTATCACATAATAAGTGTGAAAGCTATGCTTATCTTAGGGATAGAAAGCCATTCTTAGAGGGCTCTGCAACCCACCGAGTGTGAAGCATCTGGGATTTTTAAAGGTATTCATGCTGTGGGTTCTTAGTATTCAAACCTAAAGCATAAGTAAATGGTTTCAAGGTGGACAATATAACACTGATTACCAGACTCCAAATTAACGTTCTACTACTAACTTAATTTCTCTAATAACTACAAATTGGCAGATTTAAGCCTTGCATAGTCATTGAATTTTAGTGTTTTGAAGCCAGTCTACCTGGTTTCAACAAGTTTCCAGATCTAATCATCAAACCATAGTGGCAAATGCAAAAAAGTGCAAAGCATCATGATTTAGCAGTTTATAAACTCCAATAAAACTGATGTACATAAAAAGTTATGTTGCAAGAAATTATTTTTAACATTATTTATTTTAAGACAATACTAGAAGAGATGTCAGTAGTTGGTGCATAACTGATGATAAGGATTCAGATTCAGATCTGACTGGCTCCAAACCCTGTCCTCTTTAGTACACAGACATTTCCGGAAAGTCCGCCCAACTTGCCCTATCCACTGACCTTCTCATACCTTGTCTTTTAATAAAATGTCTCCAAAAGGCCCAGGTGTCTTTTACATCAAGGAGACATAAAACAATTCTAAGGTAGGAAGACCTTGAAACAAGCCTTGGGGCCGGTCTGCTAAAGGGACTCTAGAATGTTCCTTCCCTAGCAGGGGCATCTCATGCCATCTGGTGTTCTGGAATATTAAGGGCACATAAATTAATTGGTAATAAAAATGCCTGCATTTTAATGTTTGGAGGACGTTTATGTGAGAAACTGTTCTTTAAAAAGGTCATCCGTCCTGGTTTTGATCTCATACTATTAGGTATGTATGATGGTACCAAATGGGGGAAATTTGGTGAAGGGTACATGGGACCTCTGTCTACTATGTTTGCAACTTCCATGAATCTATAATTAGTACAAAATTTAAAATTACCAAAAACCAAAAAACCATAGCCCATGTTCTGCAGGAAGGACACACGTCTTCCAAGGTTGGAGGTAGAAGAGATGCTCCTCAAACTCCTCCCTCCCTGTCTTCCTCCCAATCCCAGAGCCATGGCTCCCAGAGGGGGCTGGAGGCCGCTGCCTGTTGTGGAATTTGGAATTCAGAGTCAGGGGGCTGGGTTGTGGCCCTGGCTCCCCCACTAACCAACTCTG
Source organism: Halichoerus grypus (assembly GCF_964656455.1). NCBI lineage: Eukaryota > Metazoa > Chordata > Mammalia > Carnivora > Phocidae > Halichoerus > Halichoerus grypus. The sequence continues at coordinate 13,161,968 of NC_135715.1, read as the reverse complement.
TGATCCTGGTCATGCTACTTGGTTTCTGCATCAAATCCTTTATCTGTAAAATGTCTCCTTCTCGGAAAACGCCACCTCCAGATTCAATGAGAGCAGGACAATTTGCTGAGATGTGAAGGCCCAGGTCACCTGTAAAGTGACATACAAACATTGGTTTTCCTGATAATTATTTCTGTCAGATGTGGCCCAAGGAACTGTGGGAGACCAGCAGCCCCTCAGATCTCAGCACAACATGGTAGACGGGCTCCTGGCCTGCCTCTTGGCCTCAACCTCACGACAAGCGTCACCACGGCCTTTGCTCAAAAGAAGCAACTTTGCTCCTCTTCAATATAAACAGCTGCCCGCAGTTACCCTCCTCACACTCCAGAGCCACCTGGCTGTTGAGCTGCCTGCCACAAGTCATATATGTCCTCACCATCACAGTGGACCTACCATCAGCTATGATGCAGAGCAACTCCCAGGATGCTTTCCTGGGCTGGTAGTGGGAGGGGCCATCTTCCTGGCTTGTCCAGCAGAGCTGGGAAGCGGCAAAGGGTCTGGAGAGCCCAAGGGCAAGAGGTCTGGGTATTCTTTCCCTACTGAAAGCTGAAGGCCAGCATGGCTGCATGGGCCTTGCCTTTGACCTTGAAGCCACATGGGTCCCAGAAGCCTGCTTGGGCCTTCTTGATTTTCGGCTCTAAACAGTAGCATTCTGGAATGCTCTCCCTTCTGCTCATGCCCAGTGCTCTGGTCCAGCGTACTCAGGAAAACAGGTGCCCTGCTATGTTTCCCACACATAATAAAAATCAAGGTAAGGGAATGAGTGACACAGTTGTTTGTCTAAAGCTATGGTTCTCTAAGTATGGTGTGGGGACTAGCAGCAGCCACTTCAACTGGGAAATTCTTAGAAATGAGAATTTGGGGGCCACACCCCAGACCCACTGAGTCAGTTACTCCGGGAGCGGAGCCCAGCAAGCTGTGCTCTAACAAGCGCTCCAGATGTTTCTGGTGCAGCTGAAGTTTGAGAACTACAGCCCTCAAATTTGCTGGAAAGTTCTTACCTCTGCCTACAACTGCTTCCCAAGTCACACATACTGGCCTCTCTTTGGCAAATTCTACCCCAGGACCATTCAGGGGAAGGAGATTCTAAGAACCATGATTCCCAGCTTCTCCTCTGCAGGGAACATCTTAGACAGGGGGAGTAGTGGTGCCAAAGAGATAGACCAGCACCCCCAGTAAGCACAGGCTTGGGATAAAGGCACCTCAGGTGGTTCTGGCCATATGCGCAAGTGCTCAGGCACGAGCTCGTGTACCAGATCCTTGTCCCCAAGCATCTCCCCTTGCAGCCTTCCCAAGACAGAGCCTCAAAGCCCACCATTAGAGATCTCTTCTTGGGGACATTCGATAGTGTTGGCTTTAAAAGGCTTTATTGTCCAAGGCTTTAAAAGGCTGGACTATGCACCCAGGGAACTTCTTTCTACCCCATGGATGGCCACAGCCCTCCTTTACTTGAGAGTTTTATGCAAAGAATTCCTTGAGGTACAAGTGGGTAGTATTCAAGTGACACCAAAGTAGACATGAAGGGCAGGACTTGAGCCTAAGTAGTTAACAGAGAACTCACAGCAGTGCCTGGGGGGCTAGTAAGTAATGGACTGCTAACACTCCAGCTCATCTTTCCTTTTTTTTGATTTGGAAAAACAACAACAGTTATATGCAAATGCTCTAGGATTTAAGTGTCACTAACATCTTATGTATGCATTAGTATATTAAGTCAGTTTCCTAACTGACATAGGGCATTTGGACAGCACTGGGCAACAATGGAGAAGTGGGGGGTGAAGGAGAAGCAGATGAGAGGGAGGGTGTCAAAGTATACATCATTGACTGTAGACAATCAAGGGCTCGTAGATTCTATCTATTAAAAACTCCAAATATTTGGGGGTACCCACCATGCATCTGGCACCTGTTAGACCCCAAAGGCATAAGAAGAATAAAACACAGTCCTTCTTTTCAAAGAGCTTACATTCCAGTAGACAGATATATAAACAAAAGATTTTAAAACAACATAATAAGTGCTGTGGTTAAGGTGTGGATGACTTGTTATGTGATCACTGGAGAGAGGAAGTATTGCTACTTAGAGATGTGCTGTCATCTTCCATCTGCCTTTCTATATCTGCTTTAAAACCTTGTGCACTCCGTAAGTGGGTTGGCTGTGGTAGTCAGCCTCCAAGATGGCCCCCAATGATCTCCATTCCCTGGCTTTTGTGTTCCTGCATAACCTTCTGCCACATTACATTAGGGTTGATATATGTCAGAAGTCATGGTATGTGACTTTCAAGGATAAGTCATAAAAACATAGCAGCTTCTCCATGGCTCTCTCTCTCTCTCTCTCTTGAATCACCTGTTCTGGGGGAAACAAGCAGCCATGTCACAAGGACACTCAGGTAACTTTAGGGAGAGGCTCATATGATAAGGAACTAGGGTCTCCAGCCAACAGCCATTTGAGTACACGATCCTGGAAACAAGTTCTCCAGCCTTCAGATAACCACAGCCCCAGCTGACTTCTTAAATGTGACTTCATGACAGACCCTGAGCCAGAATCTAGCTCAGCCTCTCCAGGATTCCTGTTCCACAGAGACTGTAAGACAATGTTTGGTATTTTAAGCTACTAAGTTTTGGAGTAATTTGTTACACAGCAACAGATAACTAATACACCACTTATGTGTATGGCATTGGCAGGCTCCCTTGCCCTCTGATTTCTGGTTGGGCTCAACTAGTGGGGGCTATGAAGGGAGAGTTAAGGTAGAAAGTAAAGTGAGGTTAAGAAATTTGCTTCCCAGGCTTCCTCCCTAGTGAGTCACTGAGCATTGGCTATGAAGGTCTCAGGTCCTATTTTGTGGTTAACCCCCATACAGCTACTGTCACCAGTTCCTAGTGACCACACTCCGCCCTTGCCCTTTCAGGCCCTGATGTTACAAGCTCCCCCATCTGGCAACCTCTTCCCTGCAGCTCCCATATACCCTGCCCATTCCTTTGTAAAGAGCCCCTTTATAAACCCTCCTCAAATTATCCAATTTGAGCATGCACCTGTTTTCTGCTGAAACCATGACTATTACCAACAGTGAGAATCTGGAAGGCTCAAAAGAAGTGCTATTTGATCTGAGTCTGGAAGGATGAGCAGAATCTTGTCAAATAGAAAAAGGAAGAGCAACACGTATCCTCACACCAACAGCTACAGGCAAGGAAGAGATCTTATTCCAATAGCTTTATAACTATAGTTGCTGTTCCTTGGGGCACCATTCAAACTGTATTCTGTGTGGATGGCCCCTAGAATTGTGCAATAGGGTCCTAACTGTAGGGTTTGATTTCAGTCGACACCCACAGGTGCATATGAAGTCTTCTTTTCTACAGTTTCTACCGTTCAATTTCTATCTCTACTTCAAACAACCCATTCAGTAGGTGACAGAAACTTCTTCATCGATTTGAGATTCCTGCTCTCCTATCTCCTAGGATGGAATGGGGCCATCAGGAGATTAAAACATTTTTTAGTTAATATTTCAAAAACACCCAGCTACATTCAATAGCACTGTATTTCGTTGTAGTACACTCATTCAGTCTTTGCTATAGTTCGGTGTAGGTTAGACCAGGGTTCAGAGTGGCCTATGAAAAGAGGTTTTCTGGTAAGCAGCTGATTAGGCTACAGGGGCACATTTAATCTCTGTAAGAGAGCAAATAATTTTTAAGGACTTTAGCCCATCAACTGTTTGTATGCAAATAGGGATGCTAATTATAAATGAGTTTTATCTACTCAATACAGCAGCTCAGCAGCACTTCTACTTGGAAGTCCTCTGTCAGAACTTTGTGAGAATTGTTGGAGCTGCTGTTTGCATTTAAAATACATTTCTTTAAAAACTGACTCAAATCCGGTGTGGTAACTAATTTGCATTGACCTTCCACCCAATTAGTGCCCATCAAGCTTAACCATAGCTATGACAGGGTGATGGCAAAAACCAGCCAACAGCATTAGAATATAATCTCGAGGATCAATGAGGCACAGTGAAATCTTTTCTAATCCAGATTATGAAAAACCCTGGCAATAACTCATTAAAATAAGAAATGACCACCCATTCAACCAGCCGAGCTGAAGAATTTACCTAATAAGGTTATTGGCCATAACACTGCAGACAGGGAAACAGAATGGAAGACCCTGAATCACAAAGGCCCAATTGAAGCCAAAATTAAATATGCTGATCCTTGCTTTTGACCTGAGATAAGATGCAGAAATGCTGGTGCTTACTATTGATTAAGCATCTGCTTGGAATTTCTTTACTTCTTTTTCTGCTTTCACAGAACACCTGCTGGGGAAGTGCACAAAACTGCAAGATCACTGGAAACTAGGCCATGAACTAATCTCTACATCCTGGTATACTAGCCCCAAATGTCTATCATAAACGCTGAATTGACAGTTGAGCCACAGGAAACAAGACTATGATTTTCTTCCTGGCCAGCTATGCTATGGTACAACGACAGTTCTGGCTTAATATATTTGTTTCTGTTATCCTATTCTCCTTGGGCTGTGATCTCCCTGCAGCTCCACAGATTGGACGAGGAAGAAAAAAGCCATCCTCCATTGTCCTTGACAGAACCATCCTTGACCACTCCATCCATCCAGGTTCTTGGGAGATGACAAAGGTACCATGGAGCAAGTGTACACACACTGACATGATTCACAAACCCTATGTCTCACTCTTTTGTTTTGAAAATCATCTTTATACTATGTGTCTGTCCAGATTAGGCTAGATTATGCCATGGTAACATCCTCCAAATCTCAGTGGGTTCAAACAAAGATTTCTCTCCCACTTGCATGACATGCTCTTCATTATTGTCTAAGGAGTCTCTTCTAAGTTATCTACACACTGGGACCCAAGCTGATGGAGCAGCCAACCCTCTGGATTGTTGCCTCGCCACTCTGCCAAATAACACACTAATTCTTTAAACTTCTACTCACATTTCATTCACCAAAGTGTGTCCCTGGAGCAGGACTGAATTCAATCCCACCACGTGCATGAAGGAATAAGAATCAGAACATGTGTGAACAGTCCTATGACCCTTTGGAAAGTTCTATATGTGCCTGCTGGGAGGAGGCAGTCAGAAAGGTAGAGAAGTGAAAGGAAACAGAAGTAAAGAAGCAAGTAAAAACAAAGAACAAATTAGAGATGCAGATAGGAGAAAATGTGCTGAGGAAAGATGGAATTTGTGGAGATGATTTTTCGTCACTCATATGACCTATATTTAGATTTTTGACAGTTGCATATGCACCAGCAATCTCTCTTCTCACCTTCTCCTTACTTTGGCTCTTCAACTGATAAAGAGTGACAGGCAGAGGGGGTGATAAACTGACAAGACAGAACCATGTGTGTGTGTGTGTGTGCGTGTGTGTGTGCACGTGCATGTGTGTGCTGGTGTGGAAGAGTTGTCATATAAGGCAGGTGGTTTTATTAAGCCTACAAGACAATGACCACGGGTGAGGTGTCTGAGAAGCAGGGCTGGCAGCCAATAGCTCCATTCTGGCCCTTTCAGGGGTCCACACCCTGTTCCCACCAGGAGCTCCTTGGCTAAGGAAGTGGGAAACGTCAGAGAGTCTGCAGAATATGTTCAGTACACTGAAATGTGTGAGTCAAAAAATATCTCGGGCCTGAGAATGGATGTTCAGCTTTGGGAAACAAATGGATACCCCAGACACAGATCCTCTTCCAGAATAAGAACCTAAGATATATTAAATACATTAAAAAAAAAAAAAAAAAAAACCCAGTGGGTAAAGGGGATGAGCTATTCCATAAAAAGGGCTGAGATCAGGAAGTTTTTTTGGGGAATAAAGATTCATTTAAATACTTGCTTCAGCACTTCATTCGCTGATATAAATTCTAGCTGCACTGGGGAGACAAGAATTTCAATTTAATCACTAAAAGAAAAACCTAGAAGAAAATACAGCTAAATATTTATGTAGTGTCTGGATGGGAAGGAGTTTTTAAACATAAAAGCTATAGGAATATAATTGCAGAAGAAAAGATCAATAGATTTGACTACATAAAATTTTAACTTATTTGTCAAGAAATCAAAACTACAAGGTATGTTGCGGCGGGGTGGGGCGGGGCGGGGGGGAAGCTGACGCCCATGTGATAGGCAAGGAGTTCTTATCTTCAACACAGTGACTAGATTGTCCTCTTGTGTAAAGCAACCAGAAAACTGAACAAATTACATAAAAATGATAGTTTAACCCAATACACTGGATATCAGGAAACAAGGGACCCGGTGATCTCTGAGAGATGGGACACAAGCAAGATAAACCTAATAATTTCCCAAGTTACTGCCTTGGGAGAGTTTCCAGGGAGAGGGGTTACAAGGAGAGTCCAGCAGTCTCCCTAAATTGAGAAGACCAAGTTAGGAGTCTAAGGACACCAAGCAGCTAGAAATTGCAGAACAGAACAGCAGAGAAGAGAGAGCCTCACAGAGAACTCCGGAGACCTACAGAGGGTCTCCTGATGTATTCAGCAGAATACTAATCAGCACACAGGCTAAGGAAACCAGCTGAGCCTGGGGAAAGACTCACTGTGAAGGATTAAGAGGGAACAAGTACTCAACACTCACACGGGCTAGCAAAAATGTGTTTCCACCAGCCAGATTGGAAAGCCTACCAGGGCATCGGATAGAAGATTCAGGAGCATCTTGTTATCTGTGGTGGCACAAAGTTAACCCTATGGTAACCAGTGGTTCTCAACCATGGGTGGATTTTTTTTCCCCGGGAGACATTTGGCAAAGTCTGTAGACAGTTTTTGTTGTCACAACTTAATGGGGGGAGGGGTGCTAGTATCTGGTGGGTAAAAGGCAGGGATGCAACTAAATATCCTACAAAAAAGAAAAAGAAAAAAGGGTTCTCAGTCCAGAATGGCAATAGTACTAATAATAAGAAATGTCTTGTTGAAAGGCTATTCAGGCCCTGCCTAAAAGCAAGACTGAAAGTTTCAGACTATTTCCAAGTAATTTAACTATGTCCCAGAACAAAGCTCATGAATATTGATAGGAATAAAAAAGGTAAAATTCACAATACCTGGCATCCAGTAAAAAATTACCAGGCATGAAAAGAAGTAGAAAAATATAGTCCACAATGAGGAGAAAATCAGTCTCTCACAACTGACCCAGAACTAACATAGATATGCTTAGCAGACAAGAGCATTGAACAGGTATTATAACTGTTCTCCATATATTCTAAAGTTAAGTAGAGACAAAAAAGACTCAAATTGAATTGCTGGAGATGAAAAATGCAATTTCTGAGATGAAAAACACACCGGATGGGGTTAACAGTGAGACTTTGCAAACAAAAGATTAATAAACTTGAAGAAGTAGCAATAGAAACTATCCAAAATGGAGACACAGGGAAAAAAAAAAACACACCAAACTTTTAAAAATGAGCACAGTATCAGCAAGCTGTGGAACAATTTTAAGTAGCCTAATATGTGTTTGATTAGTCTCCAAAGTGGGCAAAAACAGAAAAAAAATATTAGAAGAGGGGTAGCTGGCTGGCTCAGTTGGTAGAGCATGTGACTCTTGATCTCAGGGTTATGAGTTTGAGCCCCACATTGGGCGTGGACCTACTTAAAAAATATATATTAAAAGAAACAGCAGCCAAAATGTTTCCATAGTTGATAAATGCTATAAACCCACATGTCCAAGAAGTTCAATGAATCCCAAGCTTAATAAACATGAAAAAATTACACCAAGGTGCATCCTAATCAAATTCCTTCAAAGAGGCAATAAATAGAAAAGCTTAAAAGCAACCAGAGAAAAGAAGACATGTTAAGGATATATGAACAAAGATACCTATGGCAGAAATTTCTCATCAAAAACAATGCAAGCAAAAAGAACTGGAGCGACCTCCTTAATGTACTCCACCCACCCCACCTCCAAATCCTATCCACCTAGAATTCTATACCCAGGGAAAACATCTTTCAAACATTCGGGTTAAACAGAGACTCTTTCAGACATACAAAGTCTGAATGAATTTGTCCAGAAGACCCACACGATGTGAAATGCTAAAGGAAGTCCTTCAGGCAGAAGGGAGATGGTAGAGGATGGAAATACAGATCTACACAAAGGAATGACGAGTGCTGAGATAGTAAGTGCATGGTGCTCTGTGACTTAGTCTGCAAGCTCTTAACTAAAGAGGTTCTCTATGAACTGCGAAGTCTGTGTTAGGAGCATTGGCCGGGGGTCCTGGAGAAACACATGTGCCAGTACCATTCGAAGTCATGCTAATTGCTGACTGTTCCAATGCATTCAAGAAAAAGGAAACATGCGTGCCACAGGGTAATGTGATGGTAGCACCCACTGAAGAGTACATTTTTCCTACAGCAGAGGAATAATGGATTTCACGCAATGTATCATCCTTGCCTTTGCTCAAGAGATATTTCTGGTAAAGATCAGAATAAAGTTTTGTCCCCTTTTTTTCAACCTTGAGATTATAACAAGTCAAATATTTCATGATTCCTCCATGACCAGCCAATCAAGATATTCATCTAGGCTGGATAAATTTAAGAGGCACACTATAATTTGATTCACCATGCCTTGATTTATTCCGCAAATATTTATTCACTTGACAAATATTTACTGAGCACCTGCTATATGCTAGGCATTATTATGCCAGTGCTGTAGATACAACAGGGAATAAGAAAGACATAGTCCCTGACCTTTTGGCGCTTATTTACCTAATGATTTCTTTTTTTTTTTTTTTTTTTTTAAAGATTTTTTTTTATTTATTTATTTGAGAGAGAGAGAATGAGAGACAGAGAGCATGAGAGGGAGGAGGGTCAGAGGGAGAAGCAGACTCCCTGCCGAGCAGGGAGCCCGATGCGGGACTCGATCCTGGGACTCCAGGATCATGACCTGAGCCGAAGGCAGTCGCTTAACCAACTGAGCCACCCAGGCGCCCCTACCTAATGATTTCTGACCTTCACAGATGTACTACATCTTTAAAATGCACACCAGATGGGCTAACTATATAATGTCTTTTAAATGGCTCCAATAAACGCATCCCCATTTCCTCAAAATTTCTCACCATCTCAACTTCCTCATGCCTGATTGTCCACCACCCCTTTGTCTTCAGGCTTTGTCCCCTGTACCAGCATCCACAGAGCAGGGTTGAGGTTAGGGGAGGGAACACAATGTGGGGAAGGAGGAGCATCTCAAGCCCAGTCATTTTCACCTTCATCTGTAAGAAGGTACCAGCACCTTCTTCGTTGTGATCAGATTCTGATGAGCAGACATCTGAACTGAGAGACCCCCAAGGACACTGGGATGCTGGAGGTTGGTAGACAGAGGGGAGGCTAGGACTAAAGAGATCCCCAGTTCTGTCCAGTGCTGGCTCTGTGCCAGGACAGACCAGTAAGCATGCCCACATCAGCACCAGGTGTCCACCAGGTAACAGCCAATCTCCCCCATCAGTCTCTCTGCCCCTTGCTCTTCCACAGCAATAGCTGAGTCCACCACCTCCCTACAGTTAGTCACAAATATTCCATGCTTAGCTAACAGACAGTTATTTATCTCACGTCACTTTCTCTTGTTTAGTTTTTGGCTATCCCAATAAACAGCAAGGTGTTCGAGGGTGTGAGCTCTGTTTTCCCACGTCTTTACGGAAGGCAGCTTGGCGAAGTGCAAAGAACAATGAATTGATTTTTTTTTTTTTAAGATTTTATTTATTTGACAGAGAGAGACACAGCGAGAGAGGGAACACAAGCAGGGGGAGTGGGAGAGGGAGAAGCAGGCTTCCCACGGAGCAGGGAGCCCGATGTGGGGCTCGATCCCAGGACCCTGGGATCGTGACCCGAGCCAAAGGCAGACACTTAACGACTGAGCCACCCAGGCACTCCCAATGAACTGATTTAAAGTTGCCCCCCTGCCATTTAATGTGTAACTCTGGTAAGCCTCCATTTCTGTCAAATGGAAATCCTCCTTTGTCAGGTTATTATGGGAATCCAATGACTCGAGAAATTTAAAGTGTTTTATAAGTTCCCAAGAAGCTCACTACTACTTTTTCCATATAATAAAAACAGTAATAATGAGCATTCTGTGTTTGATGACAGCCACTCTTACAAATGCTTTACATAATAACCCTATAAGGTTGGTAGCAGTGTTATCCTCATTTTCAGATGAGAAAACTGAAAAAAAAGGTTGATTATGCTGCCCAACAAAGGTCATAAAATGAGTCAATGGCAGAAGAAGGACGTCTTTTATTGACTACTTTTCTTTGATTTGGCTTTGTGCCTAGCAGAGTATATCACACACAATGCATACAGTAAACACTGATTATGTAATTAAGTCTATTTATACTGTTCATGTAGGGAAACAGAACTGTCTTTCCTTTTGTGGGCTGCCCCCGCTGTAATAGGGCTTTTACTACGTGTTTACCTTGAAAGAACATAACTTACCCTGGGGTTTACCAGAAGTCCTACAATTCTTTGCTCTGTGTAATAGGGTATGACCATACTTAAGGCCAAGCAGCATTAACTTTTTCTTTCAAGCTGCTCACACATTGTCACTAGTTGTGAGTAAGTCTCTTCCCCAGTAGCTAGTACTCAAAACCTCTCATCTGATTTTCTATCTCCTGAGCATCTCAACCTGGAAATTGTTGGGAGCAGTAGACTCATAGAGAGATTGCCTGTATCGACCTCCTGCATCTCACTGTCAGCCAATTCGTGATGGCCCTGAGGCGCTATATTCACTACGATGACAACACTGCTCCTTCCCGGCTTTCTCCCCTTCATCCTTGAATACAGATTTGTGGTTTCCAAGTTACGGTATTTACCACAATCCGAAAAGATATTTACTGTTTTTATCTGCAGGTGAAGGCTCTAGAGCAAAGAAACCAATATAAAATGTGTTTCTTTGCAGGCTTGACTTCAAAACAAACACAAATCCAGTTTGTTTCTCCTTGTCTTCCTGTGACAGCTCACACAGGTTTAATGCAGCCTTGTGTTCCTCCCTAAAAAAAATGCCCCCCAAAATTAGAACTTCAGAGTTCCTATTTTACATATGAGGAATCAGATGTCCAGGGAGGGGATGTGGCTTTTCTGGGGATCACAGGCTTGTTGGCAGTAGAGGTTGGTGAGATTCCAGATGTTCTGAATTCCCAGCGCACCATGCTTTGTTACCCCAAAGATCTCACTTGGTCCTATCTTGGTAACCATGGTCTCCGTGTGTCTAGTGAACCCAGGTCATTAGGGAGCAATCCTAAAATGCCAGTGGAATGGAACATTCCATCCCCCCCTCCAAGCCCCCCTCTCCAAGGATTGCAGGTGACCCTGAGGGAACAAAAGAAGGCTTCTCAAAATTCTGCTTCCTGTTCCCCTGACATTTTCAATCATTTCTATGTTTTAAAAATTTGAAAACTACACAGAGTCAAGAGCTTAGCATCTCTACCAGCAAATCAGACCATCTGAGCAGTGAGAATGCTGGAAAAGCAAGGGTGGAACACTACTCCGTTTGTGTCAAGCTGGGGATGTTTTCTCACTCATCATTGGCCAAGGAGGTTTGGTCCCCTCTTGCCTTTCTGGTTCTCATTTTGAAAACATCATATGAGATCAAATTAAAGGCATCACCCGCCTCGTGTTTGGCTGGTCCTTAAAGCTGCCTGGCAGGACCTCTGAACATCACATTGACTAGTTGGACCGTGAGCTCTGCCTGGTTTGATCCCCTGCCCTCTGGTTTCTTGTGAGAAATCATTGTTTGCATCAAGTCTTACAGCATCAGCCCTGGAGAGCCGGCAAGTGCAGCCACACAGAGCCAGGCATACATCTGTCTCACCAGTTCTCATATGCATGCCAAAAAAATTCTCTGCTATGCCCGAAATTCCAAAGAAGTTTCAGTGTTCTTGGAGCATCTGAAGAGGAGGGAGCAAACAGAAAATGAAAAGCACTGGTGACCAATGAGCCAAGTGAAGAGCATGTGGTTGAGGACGCTGATAAATCTCTCTCTGACACCCTCGGCTATCGCCCTCATCTACACCTGCAGATGCTGCATCCTGCTGGTGCCTTTGATTGAATCTGTGGAGCAGGCAGCCGGCACCGGCTCCATTGTGAAGGGGATGGTAGAAGGGGTGGGAGGAAGGGGGCGAGCCATCAAGAGAAGGAAGAGAGGGACCTTATCTGTTTTCCCAGGCTTTTACCTCCTGGATTTAGAGCCATCCCCTCTGTTCTGCTCCACAGGTTTCTGTTTTAAATTAGCACTAAATGAAACAATTAAAATATGATGAAGTAGCCTTTGGATGACTCTGCTTTGCATTTAAATCCTTGAAAAACATTGCAATTCCAAATTCTGGATGACTTTCTTGTTCAAGGAGTAATTTGAGTTTGAGGGTAAGAATGGTTTTTATAGCTTCTTTTAAGGAAAGCAGAAAGGATTGCTAAATTTAACAAGAAAGAATGTGAAGGGTTGAAGAGGAAAGTCAGCTGCAGCTACATGGCTGCTGGTACCTTGCCTCTGACTCCATTTATGAAAAGGGAGGAATCTGGAGGATGGAGTTGACTTTTCCTAGGAGCTGAAGAAGGTGAGCAATATAGTTGTAGCCTTAAGATTGGGCCTATCTGGTACCTGCCAACTCTGTGATAGGTGACCGTAAGACCAGCTCAGATTGAATGTGAAACCAAAAGAGTTTTTGGAGATTAAGAAATCACCCTGCCCCATTCCCTCATCTACCCCTCCAACCATCTTTACCGAAGCTCAGAAAAGTTAGGTAACTTGTCCAGGATTGTCCCGATGGGTGGCAGTAGACCATCTGCCCCCATGAGCCAGCCCCTGGTGGTCGGTCCATTCTCTCACACTGTCTGCTACAATGTTCAAGGCTCCCACATGGAAAAACCAAAGCTGCGAAAATAAAACCTCGAGGACCCTAAGAATGGCAGACTCCATGACCTGACTGAGAAAAAGAAGTCTCTTGACTCAGCCCAAGACAGAATTTTTGATAGATTCATTATCAAGTCCCAGGTTTAGAAGCATTCTTTCTCAGGAGATCAGTCTTCTTGAAGATGCACTCTTCTTTGCAGAGGCTGACAAGAAGAAACTTCCTCTGTGCATGCAGACACATTACTGGTTACATACCATATGAAGCCTCACTCCTTCTGAAGAGTTATGAAACCATATTCCAGGAGGACGATTACATGAGGAACATCTTCAAATTTTAACAGCACTTTGAAGAGAAACAGAAAGGCCGCTGCTGTAATTCCCTGATAATTAGTTATTGAGGAATTAAGTCCTGTGTCTGTGAGCAGACGGCGAAGTCTCTTGGGCTAGACTCTCAGAGAACAGTAGTGGGGGAGGGACTCCCTTTTGCACTGTCTGCATTCAGAAAACAGGCTCTCTCAGGAAGTCCTATTAAGCAGAAACATTCAGTGTTACTAATGCCAGGGAGGAAGTCAGTGATTTACTACAAACGAAGCACCAGGTCTCAAGCTCAGCTGAACATCTACACAACGGAGAGCATCTGAAAAAGTTTACACCCAAAAGAAAAATAGGTAAGGGGCATGACAGACAATAAAAGAATGAATAAATATTAATGGTGAAAAAATTCTCAGCCTTACATAATATAGTAAAAGATATGTTTTTATGTCAAATTGAAAGACAACTTTTTAAAAAAGATTTTATTTATTTATTTGAGAGAGAGAGAGACAGCATGAGTGGGGAGGGAGGCAGAGAGAGAGGGAGAAGCAGACTCCCCGCTGAGCAGGGAGCCCCACTCGGGGCTCCATCCCAGGGCCCCAAGATCATGACCTGAGCCTAAAGCAGACGCTTAACTGACTGAGCCACCCAGGCACCCCCAAAAACAACTTTTAAAGTATAATTCTCAGGGCGCCTGGGTGGCTCAGTTGGTTAGGTGTCCGAGTCTTGATTTCAGCTCAGGTCATGATGATCTCAGGGTCATGGAATCGAGCCCCGTGATGGGCTCTGTGCTCAGCAGAGTCGGCTTGAGTTTCTGTCTCCATCTCCCTCTGCCCACCCCCCACTGCATGCATGCACATATGCTCTCTCTAATAAATAAATAAATCTTCTAAAAATTAATAAATAAGTTATAATTCTCTGTCTTTCCAGCTTTCTTTTTTCATTCTAGCAGTAGTTTTCATTTTTCAGAGAGTAACCGGAAATATTACAGGCCTTAAACATGTTCATATTCTTTAATTTGGAGATTTAATCATCTCTGGAAATTTCCCATAATGAAACAGTGAGTGTACACAAAGATTAATATATAAGCATGTTATTGATATATTTAAACAGTCCAATAACAGGCAATTATCTAACAAAAGACAACTGGCTAAATATTTAGCAATATCCAGTTGTCTAAGTAAATCATGGTCTCTGGAACCATGAATACCAAGCAACCACTGAAAATGTGTTAACAATAACTACCTTTGATTGTGCCCTTACTCTGTGATAAATTGGTTTGGAGAATGTGACAAAAGAATCTAGCTGTATTGGGCGCCTGAGTGGCTCAGTTGGTTAAGCGTCTGCCTTCAGCTCAGGTCATGATCCCAGGGTCCTGGGATAGAGCCCCACATTGGGCTCCCTGCTCAGCAGGGGCCCTGCTTCTCCCTCTCTCTCTGCTGCTCCCCCTGCTTGTGCGCACATGCTCTCTCTCTCTCTCTGTCCAAATAAATAAATAAAATTTTTAAGAAAAAAAAAAGAATCTAGCAGTATTATAGATGTGTGGAACAACTTCACTGAAGGGAGTATGGGAATAGGTGTTGGCCTAAATAACATTGGAAATGGAAGAGTCCGTAAGACAAAGGGCAAAAGAAACTGTACCTAAGCACTGTGGTCTAGTTGATAAAGGTCCTTCCCAAAAGAGTATGGATTGATTAGCAATTCTGAAACCACTACACATGTGCCCAGTAATTTAATAATTAAGTAAATGTCAGATGATCATGGGAGTGAGGTTTCTCATTATTGGAGTGAGAGATTACAAATAAGCAAAGGGAGACGTTTAGATTGATCCATGTGGTAATGGAGTGAGCTGGAGACATGAGTATAAACTCCTGTCTAGCTTAATACAGACACAGATGGTTACATACGGAAATATTTATCTGTTACATAAGAGGATCCAGAAGCTAAGACATGCCAGTAACAACAAGCACACCTAGCACCCAGTTCATTGTTTGTGGTACCCTCTCCAGTAAAAGGAACCAGGGCTCACTGGAGAAATGGCTGATTCTAGAACTGGGGCTGGAAACATACAAGAAGAGCCTGGAGCACCTTGTAGTAAGGCAAGGCTAGAACAAGTAAACAAACAACAACTTTCACAATGATGGGGGACTGTCAAAGGGACACAGGAGCCAACTAAAAGAGCTCGCAATGCTCAAAGCTAGCACAATTAGGGCAACAATATAAACAATATAGTATTGGATTATAAACCAACATATAATATTGATACAATATCATCAGTATTATGTCAACTACTAAATATTGAATCCATACTGATATAAATAAAAACAAATGTGGGACAAGAAACAAATCTCCCATGCAGAAGTATTCCAAATAATTTACGTAGCTACTCAGTTCTCAAAGAGGTGAAGCCATTAAATGTGGATTACACAAACTGACTTCTTTCCAGAGAGTACAGTATGCAGAAGGGGAGGAAAAAGGAGTAACTTCACAGCAGAGAAACGTGATAAACACTACTCAGCCAGGTGATGAACGTCAACATCAAAAGTTAGGGCATGTTGACAGTATGGACCCCCTTGATACAATGTGACGAGGATGACACTTTATTTCTGTGGTTATCCAACCCAGAACCCAGAACCACAGTCTAAACATGAGAAAAACATGAGATGAATCCCAACTGAAAGGCATACTACAATATACTTGACAAGTATTTTTGTTCCTCAAAACTGTCAATGTTGTCAAATACAAGAAAAATCTGAGAAACTGTCAAAACCAATAGCAGCCTAAGGAAACACAACCACTAAGTGTAATATAGCATCCTGCATGAGCTCCTGGGTCAGTACAATGACATTACGGTATGATGGAGGAAACAGCAATAAAGTATGGATTTTAGTTAATAATGTATTAATACTGGTTCATTTGTAACAAATGTACATACTAAGGTAAGACGTTAATCATAGAAGAAAGTGGCTGCTGGGCATATGGAAGCTCTCTATACTATCTATTCCGTAATTCTGCAAATCTAAAACTGTTCTAAAATAAAGAGATTATTGGGGTGCCTGAATGGCTCAGTCAGTTAAGCATCTGACTCTTGATTTCAGCTCTCAGGTCATGATCTCAGGGTCAGGAGATCGAGTTCCACATCAGGCTCCATGCTCAGCATGGAGTCTGCTTGTCCCTCTCCGCCTGCCCCTCCCCAAGCTTGCATTCTCTCCCTCTCTCAAATAAATACATAAAATCTTAAAAAAAAAAAAAAAAATCGAAAGCTTATTAACAGCAACAACAAAAGTTCATTATCAGTGCTAAGTAATGTCCAGGAAGGACAGTTAATGAGCACTTAATCTGCTCTCCCGTTTCACATTTGGTTGAAAGTCTTTATAGGAGTCATATTCGGTTTGGAACAGGTGCGCTTCATAAATGCAGCAATAACCTTGTCTGCTCTGAATGTTACAGCTTCTCGAGGATTCCTGGAGGCTGAGAAAGTTCGTTCTGACCCCTGCCCTTCGTTATTATTACAATTTATATTACAATCGTATCATGACACTTGAAAATATAAGAGATACTTCAACTGGCCATTTCTCCACTCTGCTCCCCCACACCTCCTGAGTTTGATTTAGTAATATATCTGAACCACCTCATTACTTCAGTGTAACCAAGAGGAAATTAGTACTGAAGCCACATTAATTATTAATTGGGGATCTTTTATTAAACAGAAAATGGGAATTACCAGGTATTACCTGTACCTTAACAGAGTAACTTTAACTGCTGTGAAAACAGCCTCTGTGAATCTCAGGACTGCCCCTCCCCCTGCCCCCCATCCTGCCTTTTCCATGACTGATTCTTCACCACAGGATCTGAGATGAAAGAATTAAGTATGGTAAGAATAATACTGAAGATGACAATGATAGCACATAACATTTACTGAGCAGTTACTATGTGTCAGGTACTATTTGTTTTTTTGTTTTTGTTTTAAGTAATCTCTATGTCCAATGTGGTGCTTGAACTCGTGACCCCAAGATCAAGAGTCACATGCTCTCCCAACTGAGCCAGCCAGGTACCCGTGGTTTTGTTTTGTTTTTACTAAGAATAAGCTGGATTCAAAAGAGTGCAAGCAGGTAAAACTACTTTATTTTGCTCCCACCCATGACTCTCAGGTATGCTACCCCACCACACTCCTAGCCAATTAATTATCAGTCAGATAACAATGTTCAAGTCACTCTCAGGTATGAACAAACATCCCACTTTGATATATTAAAAAGTCCAGTCCAGTTTTATATCAAAGCTTCAATCTTCTCCTCCTACCGAAGCTCAGGCTTGACTCAGACTAAAGAAACCATTAAGGGCAAGAAGAGAGTGAAGCATGACCCTCTTCCATTCCACCTTCTTCTTCATTCGCCGTCTGCCTCTAACTGTGGTTGTCCAGCAGTCCCGGGGACTGGGAAGGAGCAGATAAGGCTTTACCTGCCTAGTGCTGATATAATCTGGTTCTGGTGTCCTCTCGGGGGTGGCCTATGCCCAAATGCTTGCGCTTATAGAGCCCTTTGGGGTCCCTCCACTGGGGACTTACTATTGACCAGTACCTGACTAGCCTCTAGAAATCCCTTCTGCTTACAGAAGAATACAATAATTTAGCACCTACTTACAATAAGACTATTCCACAGGACTCTCTCAATTACAATCACCTAGCCCTACCAGGCAGATCTCTAGAATGGGGCCAAAATTCAAGATGACTTAAAAAAAAACCCTGCTTACTTTCCATGGGGTCCACTGGGAAACACCATCTCACTTCTCACCTTTGGTGGAAGCCACCCTCCTCCACTGCAGCCCCTGCTTCCTTCTTAGCCATCAGGAGCAGATCTGAGCTCTTCTCCACCCAACCCTCCCTCCCCTGTGTTCAATCCTGGAGGTGAAAAGTGCAGCTACAAAGTATAGGAGAAAGTAGAAAGACGAGAGAAGGAAGCAAAGGAACCAAATATGTCCTCACTTCCGTCTCACAGATTTCTAAGTCTGTGTCCAGACCACGCTGAGGTGGGGAATAGAGTAGCATTTGTGCTGAACGAGTTCTTGAAGTTTTGACACCAGACAGATTGGGCTCAATATTTTACCATGTGAAAAGAAAACTGAACCAGAAAGAGATACTACCTCACACTCGTTTGGATGATTACTAGTTGAAAAAAAACAAAACAAAAAAACCGAAAATAACAAGTGTTGGCAAAGACATGGAGAAATTGGAACCCCTGTGCACTGTTGTTGGGAATGCAAAATGGTGTTGCCACTATAAAGAACAGAATGGGAGTTCCTCAAAAAACCAAAATAGAATTATGATATGATTCAGCAATTACACTTCTGGGGATGTACCCAAAAGACCTGGAAGCGGGGTCTTGAAGAGATATTTGTACACCCATGTTCATAGCAACATTATTCACAATTGCCAAAAACTGGAAGCAACACAAATGTCCATCAACGGATGAATAGATAAACAAAATGTAGTGTATACATACCATGAGATAGCATTCAGCTTTCAGAAAGAAGGAAATTTGGGTCCATGCTACAACATGGATGAAATAAGGACATGCAAGGTGAAATAAGTCAATCACAAAAAGACAAGTACTGTATGATTCCACTTATATGAGGTACCCAGAACAGTCAAGCTAATAGAGACAGATAATAGAATGGTGGTTGCCAGGGGCCAGAGGGAGGGGGAACGGGGAGTTATTGTTTAATGGGTACAGAGTATCAGTTTTATAAGATTAAAAGAGTTCTGGAGATGGATGGCAGTGATGGTCACACAGCAATATGAATGCACTTAATACCACTGAATTGTACCCTTAAAAATGGTCAAGATGGTGAATTATATATTATGTATATTTTACCACATTAAAAATTTTTAAGAACCAAAATGTAGCCCTACTAAAGTAATAAAACTGTGATTAACAAAAAAAACCTGAAAGATTAATATATGAAAATAAAGCTTTTAAGCGACTAGGGAAGCAATGAGATCAGCTCAAAATGTGACTAAAATATAAGGAGACTCAACATAGAGCTGTTGAAAGGCAGTAGTAAGAGAGGGAAAAAAGCTTCATGATTTACTCCCACGTTAAGTACATCTTGTTCCATGAACTAATTACCTGTACTAATTTTTCCCTCACAACAATTTTATGAGGTAAAGCGGAACGATAAATTTTCTGGAGAAATAAACTGTTCTTAAATGATACATTCTGACCTTCCATCAAAGTAAACCAATTTTACTTGTTATTTATCTGTATAGATCTTTTGGGGACCGGGCCTCCCTTCTAGTGACTCTTGAAGTAAAATTCAAAATGGCGTGCTTCAAGTGGCGGAGATATTTTGGGGGAGCTCCTAATAAGGTACCTAAAAGTAATCAATCAGTCTCAAGGTGGAAATGAGATGGAAAAAATTGATCATTGAACATTCATCACCTGAAACCTACCTCCTTCTGGAGGAAAATGGGTGTAGATGTCAGATGGCCTATAAATCAATGAAGCTCCAGGTCTAACAGCCTGCTTTAGGTCCTGACACCAGATAGAGTAACCACTAATCTATTGTGCCCTTATTTCGTCATTTATTTTTTGTTTTCCATGTCCACTGTGTCAAATCCTAAGACTGCCCTTGGTCTGCTATATCAAGTTACAGCTATTACCCTAGTCACGCCTCTTACGGTCTACATGGAGTACTTTGTAGAACTGAGTCAGCAGGATTCATTGTCGTTGTTGTTGTTTCTGTTGCTGGTTTCTATTTATTAGCATTTTTAGGAACTGGGGAACTAAAAAGTTTCCATTTCAATCACCCCATTTCTGGAAATTCTTGCCAAAAGCCACTTAGGCTTCTAATATTCCTTATTTGGACAAGAGGTTCACTTCAAATGGCAAAAACAGTCTTTTTCTTCCACTAGGTCCAGAAAATACTAAAGTTTTCCTATTTTTCTTTAGTATTGATTCAACTGTTAAGGAGTTGTAGGGGATACCAAGATCTTTGAAAACAAAACCAGGAAATTGAAATGGAAGCAAACAATTAATGGGTATTAAGCTGGTTACTTTGCACTCTATGAAATATAGGTGCAAAGCCTTTGTCAGTCTGTCCTTATAGAGAGAATGAAATTGGTCACATTGAGTATTTTAGCTATCTATTGCTGTGTAACAAATTATCCAAAAATTTACCAGCTTAAAACAACAGGCATTTATTATTGCATGGTTTCTGTGCATCAAGAATTCAAGTGTGGCTTAGCTACATGGTTCTGGCTCAAAGGCTCTCATGAAATTGCAGTCAAGATATTGGCTAGGGCTGCAGTCATCTCAAGATGCAACAGGGTTGAATACTCTACTTCCAAGATGGTGCACTCATGGCTGTTGGAAGAAGGCATTAGTTCCTTGCTACTGTCAGAAGAACATGCCACACGAACATTGTCTGGGACAATACAAGTGTCTTCACAATATGGCAGCTGGCTTCCCTCAGAGTGAGTGATCCAAGGGAGATCAAGGAAAAAGCCACAATGATTTTTCTTACCTAGACTTGGAATCCAAATACCATCATTTCCACCATATTATATTCATTAGAAGTAAACCTAAGTGCAGCCCACACTCAAAAGGGAGGAAATTAAGCTCCATCCCTCAAAGGGAGGAGTATCAAGGAATTTACATACATGTTTTAAAACCACCACATTAAGATTTGGTGATGCAGTTATTGTTTTGAATGCTGTTTGTTTGTTGCACTTATGCTCACAGTAAGCAGAAGCATCCTCAAGTGAAACAAATACGGATATCAATTACAGAGAATAATTTTAATAAAATATGTGACACTATTATCAGCCACAAAAAGAAAAAGATTTTTCTCCTTTGATTGGTAAGAAACAGAGAAAGTCCAGAAAACCTGCACACCAAAACTCTAGGTAAATATCAAAACATTTTAAAATAAAAATTCTTGGGGCGCCTGGGTGGCTCAGTTGAGCGTCCAACTCTTGATTTCGGCTCAGGTCATGATCTCAGTGCCACATTGGGCTCCCTGCTCAGTGGAGAGTCTGGTTGTTTCTCTCTCCCTCAGCCCCTCCTCCTGCTCACTCTCTCTGTCTCTCTCTCTCTCTCAAATAAATAAATGTTTCTAAAAATAAAAATAAAATATTTTTTCAATATTGTTCTCTTTGTCCAGTACAAAAAGTGGTATTTTAATAAAACAGCATCAATTAAAGGAAGTGCTTATGTTTATACAGTTACATTCCTAGATTCAAAATGACTCAGGTCCGGGACGCCTGGGCGGCTCAGTTGGTTAAGCGACTGCCTTCGGCTCAGGTCATGATCCTGGAGTCCCGGGATCGAGTCCCGCATCAGGCTCCCTGCTCGGCAGGGAGTCTGCTTCTCCCTCTGACCCTCCTCCCTCTCATGCTCTCTGTCTCTCATTCTCTCTCTCTCAAATAAATAAATAAAATCTTTAAAAAAAAAAAAAAAAAAATGACTCAGGTCCAATCTTATTTCCTCCTTAATAACAATAGTTTAATCAAGGAAGTAATTCTTGATGATAATACCCAAATTTCTATAAAAAATTACCACAAACTTCTCACTTAATCAACTAGCATTCATAGTGTAAATTAACATTCATGGTATAAAACTTTGAAGTTCTATCTAAGGTTGATTAAACAAGGCAAACCAGGACCCATTCACATTAAATTGGTTTCAGTTTACTTCAATAGCATGGAATTCTTTCACGTATTATTTATATTATTTTCCTTTTATATAATGCATTTTAAAAATCACAGGAGGAATGAACATTTGAAGCACTGTTAAGGATGTCAGAAAAACTTTTTTGGGGCTATTCCATATGCAATTTTGAGATTATCTGGTAGTTTTTTGGAAAACACATCCAGAAATGGTTATTTTGATGCCCTTCTTTTTCTCAGTAAGATCACAATATTGGTCATTATGCTGCCCTTGAAATGGTCTTAGTTAATCAAAACTAGCATCAACACATTGCAAAAGGTTGTCATAAAGCCCACCTGTCTTTACAATTCCAAAGTTGAACTTCCAGTTTAAAGATGGTGGTTTGAAGTCAGAATGTCTTCTTCTCTTCTGGGGAATCACTGGAAAGCCACAGAAAGAATAAGAAAGAAAAAATGCAGACTCCATTTGTAGTGAAACCAGCCAGAGAAAACTTTATACCACCAAATAGATGGAAAGGCAGCCAAAGGCAGAGGCAAGTAGGAATACGTGTTCAAGGATACACAAAGGACCATGAAAATGAAAGAAGAAGAAGAGCAGATCACCATTTCAATATTTACTAGGTTGAAAGCAAGATAGAATTTGGGGGCAATAAGCACCCACTGAGAATAAGACAGGCAATCAGAAGAAAGATTACATCTCTAGAGAAAAACATTTTGTGTTGCTTTTCAGAAGACAAATTATGGGACTTCTTCCAACACTTGATCGAGTTGATAGAAACAAATTCCTAATTTATACTTAAGCAGCACATGGCCAAACACAGCAATTTCCAATGTGAAAGATATTTACTAATCCAAAAGCTGCAATAAATCATGTGTGACAAAATCAGTTTGGCCAAGAATCAGAGGAAGTCACATCATAACCCACAAAATTAACCAACGCTGCCCAAGTCAATGTCTCAAAAGAAGCTAATTTGTAATTGTTATTTGTTCATTCATTTATTTACACCTCTCTCATTCCAAAATGTGTATGAGCAGAATAAAGTGAAAAATGATAGGAAAAGTTCATGTGTTCCAGATTAATCTGGTATCTCAGCTTCAGAGAATCCAAGTTTTGTATCAAGGCTTTTACTCTATCCTATACAATATCACTAAGTAATTATTACTACACAAGACAGCAGCATAGAGAAGGTGGTACTTTCCAGCAAATTCTGTATATCTAATTGAAAACTGGATATTGGCTGTGATCACCACCGCTTCCCCTCAAATCTTCAGAGAAAATTGACATGAACCCTCATTCCTGGTTAAAGTTCAATGCTTTAGCCAAGGTTTTAGCAGATTTCAGAGCTCATATTCTCAGATCCACCTCTGGTCTGAGAGCTCTTCATCTGTGAGTTAGTTCCACTTTGGAATTTCTTGACCTCTTGCTCATGTGTTCTTTCTCTATCTCTCTATCTCTCTATCTCTCTCTCTCTCTCTCTCTCTCTCTCCCCCCCCCCCCACAAATAACCAGCCACGGAATGTAGCTCTTAGCTCATTTTCAACAAAATCACCACCCATACGAAGCATTTGAGTGCCTGTGTTGGGTTGAAAGAAGCTTTAGGAAGACTCAGCTGTGCATCTCAGCAATGCAGGCAACTTCAAGTAAAACACTGGACAACGACGTCCTTAACGTCATTAGACCACTCCACCTCTAGGGACTCTTTTCCACTTTAGGCCACTTAGAGACGCACTCTCCATGATCTAACTAGCTTCTCACTTCCTCTTGGCCCTCTCATCACTCTTCCCCATTAATTCTTCCTTCCCCCAATCTTCTCCCTCTACTATGCAGAACAATAAAACCTCTCCACCTCGATACCCAGATACCACTTCACCCATCTTAGCCTATCCACACTCAGGAAGGTACTCAACAATACATTTCTTTCATGGTAAGAATATCAACCCCCTAAAAATGCAGTCATATTAGTGAAGAGCAGTTTCTGTTTGCCATCTGTTTTCCAGGCTTTGATTTCAATCCAAAAATTCACTAATTGTATCGCAGGCCAATCCGATGCAACATACAATATATTACAACTTTTCAGACGTCAAGCCTCAAATGTGTTTTTCCCTGGCTACCCAGGTAGTTAGTTCTCCCTTCTACATTTCCGCAGGACTATGTCATCATGGTGTTTATGGTGTTTTTCTCTCTCCCACCAGTCTGAGGATGGGAATCATATCTTATTCATCTCTGTAGCTACACCAGCATCCATCAATAGTAGACATTCCATAAACATTTGTCAAATCAATCATTCAATACCAATTATGTCTGGTTAAGACTGGGCGGCAAACCATTTAGTCCCAGACAGGCAAATGTGCAAAATCCCTACAAAAGAGAGGCTGTGGTGCCAAAAGTTAGAAATGGCCTTTTAAACCCATCTACACAACAAAACCGGAGAGCTTTTCGTGTAGGAAGGTACACCGCGTATCTTAGATCGTTCAGCTTATTCTAAAGCAGGCTTCCTTCCAAGCTTGGCTTTCTACTTTCATAAATTTTGTTCTCGCTGTGCTGCCTCTGGAATTCACAGTGCCCACTTCACTAGATGATGACTCATGCTCACCATGGAACAAATTAATTCCATTTTGAGATCATTTGGAGGCACTAGACAGAAGACTATAAACCAATCCCTACAACAAAAGATGATTTCTCAGCAAAGCATTTTCGCCCACCTTCTCTCTCAGCTAGTTTTCCAAAGAATAATTACGGAGCAAATAATAAGCTTACTGAAAATAACAGCCACGTCTAGCTTTTCTTTGTATAACATCTTACAAAAACTTGAGCTTAGTAGGTACTCAATACATAAGGAAGGGCATGTTAATAATTATGAAGCAGATTCAGCACAGCAGTGACTTTAACAAAATATTTATTCGTGCATGCATATGTATATATCTACATATCCATATATACAGACACACATTCACACACAAACACATATATAGAAAGAGAGAAGGCCTGCATTTTAGACAGCAGTTAAGCAGTGGGGCTGGATCATTTATTGCCCTGTAGACACCACACTAGGCCATCTGTTTATTCATTCATTCAGTCGACATTTATAAAGTTACAACCTGCCAGGGAGAACTCTTTAGATGGGAAGAAAAGATTTCTTGTCTCTTTACAGCTGTCTCTGGTTTTTCTCTCCATTGGAGCAGACAAGAGGAAGAAGCGGTGGAAAGATAACACAGCCTCGCCCTCTAGCCGCGTGGCCATTGGAGAATATGCATGGTATTATTAAAGAGCAGAAGGAATAAACCCCAGGCAGCCCCCCAGCATGGAACAAGTGCCAAAAACTATCAAATGACTGAATGAACATCAATTCCGTGGGCTTTAGAATAGGCTGTCAGACACCTGATCTCAGTCTGAGAAAAAATAAGCAACTAAGTAGGAAAGCATCTCTAGAATCTGATTTATAAGGAAGAAACACAAGCACCACACATGCATGGTGTGCACTAACAGCTGCGTTCAGTGGACACTGATCAACATATATTTGAGATGGTGGTGCTTATCAACCAAAAATCTAAACCCATAGTATTTCAGAGCTTTTCCTGTGTTCCAACACTTCTCCGTGTTTTATGTGTCATAGCACATGTAGAAAATGACAGTATTTGTGTAGTGTTCTGGGTAAATGAAGGAGGTTGCTTAGGGCAGGAGGCTCTTGGCTCAAGGTCCCACCCCACGTCCCCAAGGCTAGAGAGCAAGGGAATCTGTATCTTGGGACCTTAGTTGGGAAGGTCTACATTAGGCCTGTCTCCTAACTTTACACGTGAGGAAATTAGATCCTTACTCAAGATCATCCAGCTGGAGAGTCACAACAGAGCCAGGAAAAGAAATTTAAGGGTCTCTCTTTATTCCTATTTCTACTCCTCCAGTGCTTCTCAAAGTGTGGTCCCTAGACCAGAGGTACCAAGGCCTCCCAGGAGCTTGTTCAGATGTAGATGCTCAGACCCCACCCTGGACCCACCCAACCAGACACTGGAGGGAAGAGGCCAGGCATCCTGCACTTCAACAAGCCTTCCAGGAGATGCCAATGCTCACCGAAGTATGAGAACAACTATGGGAGTCTCTACTAATTCTCAGTGTTTTTATAAGCTAATAGGCTAACGTTTGGGTTGTCTAACTCAGGGGCTGGCAGGGTTTTCCCTGGAAAACAACTGATACTAAATATTTTAGGCTTTGCAGACCATCAGGCTCTGTCACAGCTACTTAACTCTGCCACTCTAGCATAAAAACAGTTATGGGCAGTACTTAAATGAATGGGCATGGCTGTCTCCTAATAAAATTGTGTTTATAAATATATAAACAGTATAAATATATAAGCAGTAGGGTGGATGTGGCCCATGGATCATAGTTTGCCTACCCCGGTAACTGATAATTAGAATAGATTCTTTAACCTCATAATTTAAATTCTTAGCAACTGTGATTAGTAAAATCTCTTAGCAACTTATAGCATCTGTCAATGTTGGTGTCAATATCTGTCTTTTTCTATTCAATTAACATGTGCAAAATGCCTCCTAAGCACCAGGCTCTGGGCATACACAGATGAAAAGATCCAATCCATGCCCTCAAGTATTAGAATTTTGTGCAGTAGGGAAGCAAGAAATCAAATAAAATTATATTATTTTTGAATGTGGCCTTGTCGAAGAAAATGCTCACTTAAATATATGGATTTTCGCTGCTAAATATGTTAAGATTTCCCATTTATAAATGGACAAAGAGCATGATAATGCATACTCTAAATTTTAAGCCGACAGGGATGGTAACTGTCCTAGCAACCACTGTTTGATTATCCCCCCAGATTCTGTGGGTCAGGAATTCAGACAGGGCAAATTGGGAATATTTGCCCCTGCTCCACAGAGATCGAAGAGCCCTTACAGAGAAGACTTGAGTGGGTAGCGGACAGGATCTTTAGGAAGCTTCTTCATTCACATGTCCAGTGCCTGGGCTGACATGATTTCAAAACTTGACTAAATTGGTATCATTGGTTAGAAGCCCTGCACATGGCCTCTTGACATAGTCTGAGCACCTCATAGCATGGTGGCCTCTGAGCAGTCTGACTTTCCATGTGGCAGCTCAGGGCTCCAAGACCATGTGTTCCAACGACCAAAACAAAAGTAGCATGGCCTTTTAGGATCAAACTTTAGAAGCCATATTGTATCATTTTTGCCATACTCTACTGATCAAGGCAACACAAGTCTGCCCAGATTCAAGAGATGGAGGCCTACACCTTACCTCTTGATGGCAAGTGAGTCAAGTAACTTTCATTCATGTTTTTTTTTTTTTAAGACTTTTTTTATTTATTTGACAGAGGGAGAGCACAAGCAGGGGGAGCAGGAGAGGGAGAATCAGGCTTCCCGCTGAGCAGGGGGACCAATGCATCTCTTGATCCCAGGACCCCAGGATCATGACCCGAGCCAAAGGCAGACACTTAACCAACTGAGCCACCCAGGTGCTCCTCATCCATGTTTTAAAACCACCAGAGTAACCAACTGTGAGAAATGCCTTATCCCAGAGTAAGGGAGATTTACAGAATTTTAAAAAACTGCAGATAACATACTAAATTAAAACCTACTCTGCTAAAAATCCAAAATGGAAGATTCGGTCTAGAATTCCTTTGATTTCGATGTATGTGTTAAATAATGATCCTCCAAAAGAGGAATTTAGGAAATGTTTCTATCTGTCCATCGATCAAAAAGGACTATAGATGTTGCATAGAATTGGATGACGTAGGGGAGAATATGGGCCCATCCATTAGCAGTGCCGGGGGGCTGGGTATCATCAAAAGGTAGACGTCCACAGCCCTTTACCAAACAGCCAGAGAATAAGGATGGAATTAAAAGTATTTATTTGTAAATTTTCATGGGCATATCTTTTTAAAAAAAGAAATAAACTTGAATTTCCCTTCCCTTATGTCTGTTCTCCATTTAAAATTACTTACTTTTCTGAGAATTCAGCATTAATTTAGAGATAACGTTATAATCCTTTGACACAGAAAAATCAAATAGATGTTTTTCTCAGTGAAAAATGAGTTGTTTGTACATACTGTACATTTTTTCATCGTCTGCTAAAGTAGTAGTTAGGACAATAAATGATTAGAATTGTCTTAAATCCTTCCAACTGAAGAATTTGTTTTGAAAAAAGTTTAACCCACAGAAATACCTTTTTTCTAATTTGTCTGATTTTTTCTAAAAATAAGAAATAGTTTTTAATGGTATAAAGAAAAGTGAGAATATTCAGTCTAGTACAATAAAGCAAGTGGGTAAAGATAATGCTAATCTCATCCTTTTAAAAACAGAGCTCTGGGGGTGCCTGGGTGGCTCAGCTGGTTGGGCGTCTGCCTTCCACGCGGGTGGTGATCCCAGAGTCCTGGGATCGAGTCCCACATAGGACTCCCTGCTGGGAGTCTGCTTGCCCCTCACCCCGCTCATGTTCTCTCTCACTCTCTCTGTCTCTCTCTCAAATAAATAAAATTTTTGGGAAAAAAAAAACAAAAACAGAGCTCTGTTTAGAGGAGAAGCTTGAATACTTAATCTGGAATCATGGCAGTATGCTTCGTCATAGCCTCCTAGGTCTTTACAGCTATAAAAGGGCCCTTAGGAATGATCTAGACCAACCCTGTCATTTTGCACATGACTAGACTAAGACTCAAAGATGCCAAGAGTGGTTCAACCCACCAAATATTCCAAATGTTCTCCTACATTTCCCAGTCTCTCCTGAAGTTAGGTTGCGGCCATATCACTATTTCTGGCCCATGCACTATGGGCAGAAGCGACATGCCACTTCCCAGCTAAAAATCATGAAGAGTTGATGTGCCCTCTATCTCTCTTTCCCCTTGGTGGCCCCCAGGTTGAGATGGTAGAAGCTGTAAAAGCTGCCTGGATCTCTGAATCATCCCATGGGAGAAAGCTGTCCTGGAGAGTTGCCCAATGCTCATCAGACTTTGCATCAGCAAGAAGCTAATCTTTGTGGTGTGAAGCCACAGAGATGTCAGGATTCATTTATTCCTGCAGCACAGTTTACTTAGTCTAACTGATGTGCCAAGCAACTTGCTCAAGTTCAGCCAGCAAGTCAATGGCAAAGCTAGAATGGAGACCCAAGTCTCCCGAATCACCAGTCCAGGACGACACTTTAAAAGCACAGAAGCATTGGTGAGGTACCACCACACCAAGTCATTAAGCAAAGGGGCCCATGGATTAAGGTCCAGAACCAGACAGAGTATGGTCAGGTAGGGTGGTTCAGCCTTCAGTATAGGACCAGAGAAGCTGATCCCCAGCTGGGAGAACAGATGCTCGGGATTGTCCTGATGGTCCCTTTCTGCCCAAATTATACATACACCTCCAGAGGACGACAGTTGCCTCCTAGACCCTATAGCCCAGTTAGAAAATTAAATACTCAAAAGGAAGTGTTTCCACCTTCTTGTGTGTATACAGCAGCCATTAAACACAAACAGGAAGTGTATGCCTCAGACTCAGATTAATCTAACATGATGTAGAATTTTTAAAAACAATAAACTGGAAAAAAAATAGGTTTTGGTTGCTAGGCAACATCAGTACAAAGCTCTTGCCTTCTCTTCAAGAGCATTCTCTCCATCTTCGTGGACAAAAGTCAAAAAGTACTTAGCGACAGGCATGTATTTGGTTGTGACATCAGACACCAAATTGAACTTTTCTTGAAAACAACATCCTGTATTGCATCAAGCACTTCAGGGTTCTGAATTACTACCCTCTGTGCACAGGATGACGTTTCCTGTTCTGAAATACTCATTTTTCTCTGTACAAACAGGTGAGAGGCTATCTTTTGTCAGTAATTGAAAAAGAAGTGGAGATTTTGCAAAGTCATACAAGTCTGTTCTCCCCCAAGGACAGGAGAGGGTTAGCTGTGACCCATCCTACGTGACACTATTCTCTGTCTAATTGTCAGGGAGCTTAGGCCAAGAGGAAATCCCTCTCTCTTTGTCCGCTCCTGAGAAATGGATGCTTTACTCCTGCACTGGCCTTTTAGACGCAGAAATTCACTCAAATGTGAGCCAGAAGTAAATCTAGCAATAAGCATCAAGACAGCATCTCTGGAACCTTCCAGAATACTTTCCCCTGACCCACTGGGTTACACAACCTCTTGCATTCCTTTGCGCAGACCCTCTCCTCCCCCTTTCCACTTTCAGTTTGGCTTCATCCTCTGACCTGATGTTTACCTCAGCATCCTTTGGCCAACCTCTAGTTTAGACCCAGTTCCCAGGATGAAGCTTACAGATATCCTTAGAATTCATTTTTTATATCAACCCCTAGCTCTGAACAAAAGGGCAACTTCCCTGGCAGAGGAGAAAATGAAAACGCACCTTAGGGGGTATCTTCCAAAGTGTAGCTGCCCTACAGATGCCTCTTGACCTGCAAGGAACCAGGAAGTAGGATGGTCTTCCTAGCGTTTCCATTGGAGGTAGAGAGAAGTTTTCAAGCTAGTTTCTGAAGCACCTACTCTGTGTAAAACACTGTCAGAACTGTAAAAGGCATAAAAGAAGAATCATAATGGCTTCAGAGGAAATAAGATTAACACAAATGAAGGCAGCCCAGGCTATTCATTTCACCCATTTTGCCTTTATGGAAGTATTACAAGAGATAAGGCGGTCAGGGAGGGAGGCAGAAGATAATTTTAGAGATGGCACTAGGCCACTTGGCATTATCAAATACCAGATTCACAGTGGCCCTCTTGTTGACCATGAGGAGGGACAAAGACACTTCCACAAGGGCCCCCAGAACATTGTCCAAGGTACTTGGCAGAAACTGGGACCTGTCTATCCTGCCCTCCAGCACAGCCTCTTTGTTGGTCCCTCCCAGTCCTGATGCAGAATGTTTTGGGGTATTAGGTTCTTATTCTACTCTCGCCCCTGTGCAATTTTCCTGCCTCACTGCCCACACCTGATTCTCACCTTCCCAATTTCCTCTCCTCCCACCACATTTACGTTCTACAACTGGCTGGTCCATGTTAGGTTCTTGAACTCACCACATTCCCTCCCTCCCTGCGTTCTGTCTTCCCTCCCCAGAATACTTGTTAGGCACCATGCTGGTAAGCATTGGGAACATGAAGACAGAAAAAAAGACTGCTCCTATCCTTAGGGGCTTATCATCCTAAATAGGCAACCAACACATAAAGTTCTAAGTCCCACCACAGCTAACAGATTAGACACTTGCACGACTGAGTTCCCTAGGATGGCACCATATGGATGGCAACAGGTATGTCGCTTCAGCTCATCCCAGTTGAATCTGGTGCAAGCTTAACCACCCATGAGGCGAAAGGCCTCCCGCCAAGCAAGTTCAGTTACTACAACATCCTTCAGGGCAAGAATAATGTTTGCACTTCCTTGCTGAATCCAGTATTCTTAGCACAGGGCATTTCTAGGCACCAAAAACTCGCCCATTAGACAGGTAAGGATTGAAATGTAATTCATTCAAAGGACACTCTGGTCTTTTGCTGCTTCTGGTCGCCCCACCTTTCCCTGCCAGCACACACACACACACACACACACACACACACACTCCTACGGCCATTTTTTTTTTTTTTTAATGCAACATGCTTTGCAAACTTCAAGGGCAGTGTGTAAACATGAGATATTGCTGTGTCCTACTTCCCTGCTACTTCTTGTGGGAAGAAAGTACCCCAGAAACATGGGCTGCCTAGCCCTTTCCCTTCACCTCCCCACCCTGTCATGGAAGTGAGGCCAGTGTCCTAGGCAAAAATAAAACCAGGGCTCAGGGAAGGAGCCACATCTTCATCTTAGACCTGCCCAAACTTGTGTGCCCCCAAACTACATTATTTTCCATTTCTAGGTGAGTATTCTTGTTAGCACAGAACAAAGATCTTTGTAAAGTCAAGGCACATTACATCCTTGGCTTCCTCTCGCTCAATCCGGCTTACCATACGTCCCTGAAAATGATTAAATTGGTCTGCCAGGATTTATACTTTATAAGGTCTCACATTATTGCTCCGGAATCTGTTCTGCCCAAGGGGCTTTCACATATATACAATTTTCTTCAACATTTCTTCAAGTATGGAAGCGCATCCTTTAGGCTCTTCTCATGCTTGCTGAAATCTTGCAGAAACGAGGGTTCTGGGTGACCAATTTAGAAGAAGTACATGGCATGAAGACAGCATCTGCACTGCCCAGAATGGTGATTAATGGAAGTCATGACGAATGGCTGGATATGTTGTGAAATGGTTTAGTTGTTGAATCTAAGCTTTTAATTGTAAAGTAGCTAACTAATAAACAGAAAATTTGTTCTATTAAAACAAGCCCAATTCTGAGGGCAGGAATCTCCTGAGGCAGTCAAGTAGATGGCTTGGATGTTTCCAACAGTCCAGTGGACCATGCAATGAAGACCACTGACATAAACACTGCTCAAGGAACAGCAACAATACGTCCTTCTGTTTGTGGAATCCTGAACCAAGTTATGGTTTCCAATGACCTAGCTTTACTGGGGTGCTTTCTTAGAACTTCTAAATATTTTAGTGAGCACTTTCAGCAGGAATAAAGTACTTTTTAACTGGTTTGGGGTTTTTTTTTGCAATGGCTGTCTATATAGAAAACTCGTTTTTGAAGACTCTAGAGTTTGTTTTGTGATTAGTTTTTAGACTCATTGAAAAGATAAGCATATATTTATAGCTCACTTGAAAATATTTTTGAAATAGTTGGAATTCTAGAATCCTAATAGTTTCCTTATGTACTGCTTTCCTCCAAGTTTTCCTACATTAAAATGTACTGTCCAAGCAGCAAAAAGTTCCTGTATCCGTCCAGGATTTACAGAGAATTTGCCATTTACCAATACTCTGAGATTAGTTTGCGGGAGGGAGGGAAGATACAAAAAAATTATGACAGGATATCTGTCCCTAACAAG
Source organism: Halichoerus grypus (assembly GCF_964656455.1). Lineage (NCBI taxonomy): Eukaryota > Metazoa > Chordata > Mammalia > Carnivora > Phocidae > Halichoerus > Halichoerus grypus. Next base: position 13,129,207 of record NC_135715.1, on the reverse strand, counting down.
ATTACTGTCTACCTGAGAAACAAAATCAACCAATGAGCTCATTTAAGCACATTTAACACTTAGATGATGACTCTGTCCTGGCTACAATAAGAGGTAAGATAGATAGTACATTGAAAGCCAGACAGGACTTGGAATGGGCAATGCATTTCCCTGTTTCAAGGGCTTTGCTTTTGTATTTCCTTCTACCAAAGGGAGCCCTGGCCCAAATGCCCCCTCCTCAGTGAATCCTTTATCAGTTCCCTTAGCGGGCATTAAATATGCCTTTTGCCCAACTTCTGTTGAAATCATTACTTAATTTTACTTTGATTTCTAGTTAATTATTAAATATCTATCTCCCCTAATAAGCTTCCTGCAGGTATAGATCAAGAATTTACCTTTGGATTCTCCCCAGAATCAGCATCTTGTTTTTTAGAAATATATTGCCCATGTTCAATAAACATTTCTTGAATTATTTACTTTTGCCATGATAGAAAGATTATACTTTCATAAAATAATTCATGTGCTGGTTTCACATGAGTGTAGTATCATCTATGGGGGTTTTCCAGTTGAACTAAGATATATGAAGTTCCAATATACCATTCAGAAGTAGATTATACATATTCATATTTTTTGATAATGTACTTCTTTTCTCTATATACTACACATCAGATTTTTCTCCATAAAATAAAAATAAATTCAACCCCAAAATTATACTATTATGCCGATATCATGATAAAGTTTCTTTCCTTTTCTTTAACATTCACATATGGAAGTAAGCACCTGGTTCGGTACAAGGAAGCTCTTAAATCATATACGACACATTTAGAATATTTTTAAAAAAGAGTAATTTCTTTTTTTAAAAGCAGGTATTATGTTACATTATTAAATCTAACATTTATGCTGTGCTTATTGGGTGCCAGACACTGTGTGAAGCCTTTTACACGAATTTTCTCATTAATTTCTCACAAAAATCCATCTTCCAATATTTTATTGTTGGAATCCTATGCTTTTCTTCCTGTCCTTTTGAGTAGTGGGATTACTAAAGGGAAAAATTTGATGTTTGTGTTTAATCTGCCTACTTACCAGGGCCAGAATCCGATGTTTATTAAAATGAAGGCATTTCAGGACAGTGTCAAGAGGACAGGTTCTGAGGCCTGACTCCCTGAGTTTGAATCCCTTTTCTAAAAATTATTAACTGTGAGACCTCTAGATACTAGTCAAGAGAAAAAAAAGAATTCTAAAATAGCTTTTATCACCTCAGGGATAAGAGAAGTTGTGCATCCAGGAAACAAAGACAGAGTGCTATTCAAGAAACCAAAAAAATGGCTCTTGAAAATCAAAAACATGATAGCACGAATTAAAAAATCAATTACAGTGCTGGGAGTTAAAGTTAACAAAGTCTCCTGGAGGGGCGCCTGGGTGGCTCAGTTGGTTAAGCGACTGCCTTCAGCTCAGGTCATGATTCTGGAGTCCCGGGATCGAGTCCCACATTGGGCTCCCTGCTGGGTGGGGAGTCTGCTTCTCCCTCTGACCCTCCCCCCTCTCATGCTCTCTCTCTCTCTCTCTCTCAAATAAATAAAATCTTTAAACAGAAAAAAGAAAAGAAAGTCTCCTGGAAAGATAAACTGTAGACAATGTAGAAGAAAAGCAGGGAAAATTACAAGACACGTCCAGAAGCTGAACTTCAAATAAGAGAAAATCCATTAAGAGGGAGTACATGGATGGGAGTAAATCATCACCAAAATAATGCAAGAAAATAACCAGAACTGAAGGTTATTCAGAGTGAGTGTTCAGGGTGTGGGGACCTCCACATTAAAAGCAGAGCCTCCCTTTAAAAACTGCTAACTGCCTAACCTGGAGACACTCACTCACCACTCCAAGGAGCTGGGCTCTGACAACCTCCCACCTGGTGGAAATAGCCCATGATGGGCTTCAAGGCAGAAAACACATAGCAGCAAGCAGTTCTGAACATTTTTCTGCCAGATTCCAACACCAGCTCCCCAACACCCCCGCCAGCTGGGTGCCCTGAGTATCCTGAGCCCCATGTCCCTCAGAGCTCACTCCGGGCCTGAACATGACTTCCCCCAAAGGGGCTCTTCAACTCTGGGGGCAGCAGAAGCCCTACTGGGCCAGAGATCAGCTTATTCTCTCTTGGGAGTCTTCATCTGACAGTGGCAATACTGCCCCTTCCTTACATAGCCAGGCCTGTGCTAGCTACTCAGTTCTTCAAAATCACTGTGTCATTGGGGATGCTTGTTTGCATGATCAAACTGTAAGAGAAGCAAGATCATTATTAACACAAAAGTCAAGGTTTGAGTTAGTTCAGGGGTGGGGGGAAGGAGGAGCAAACAGGGGCTTCCACAGGACTGGAACCTGGAACGTTCCACTTCTTACTCCAAGTGGTGGCTATATGGCCTTCAAGTCATCACTATTCCTTAATTTGCACATGTTAAGTTTCACATATTCTTCAACGCAAATGATACATTTCAGTGTTATTAAAACAAAATGAAAAATAAGGCAGCTGGACCTCAAGTCAGAATCCATGAGGTCTGTCTCTACCCCCTACTCCCTACATGACTTTAGGGACACTTCACTTCTCCTTATGAGACCCTATTTCCTCCACTGCCAATAAAGATCATTCCTCTTCTGCCCACTTAAACAGCAGGGCTGAGAAAGGAAATGGGGTCATATATTTGAAACTGCTTTGTACACTGCAAAGTGATATATAAGCAGAAATATTGATTATGATTATGGCAAGAGCCTCCTTGCTAAGGGTATCCCTAAATAAAGTAATCCTCATATTAGGGCCAATGTGTCCCATGCCTCATGTGCTTCTCAGAGATTATTATCAGGCTCTTTGCTATTCTTGGAGTCCCTTTGGTTGGATCATAAATATTCGTTCTCTCTTGGAAATAACTGAACAAAATGAAATTCCTGCCATTGACTGCTCTTTCTAGAAGGAAGGCACAAAATGTATATACTTAGGTACATTACATCTTAATAATAACCTTAGTTGCTGCACAGGATCATTATGGAATCTTTCTGAACTGTTTTGGCCAATGGGCCTGAGAATAGGGTCTGTCTTGTCCATATACTATGTACTGAAGCATCGGCTCTGGGAAGAACTCAGAGCAAGTTGGGTTATCTAGCTATTACCAGGCCGTTCTTCTGATGAGCACTAAAGATAAAACCAGAAGTTGGAAAGTCCTAACCCCAGGACCTCAAATGTGACCTTATTTGGAAATAGGGTCATTACAGATATAATTAGTTAAGATGAGATCATTAAGGTGGGCCCTCATCCAGTAACAAGGTTGTCCTTATAAAAGGGGGAAATTTGGACACAGACAGGCACAGAGGGAATATGGTGTGAAGGGAAGGGACACGGGGGTTGGAGGGAAGGAGGGACGGCCACCCACAAGCCAGGGAGAGAGGCCTTCCACAGATTCTCCCTCACAGCCCAGAAGGAACTAACCCTGCCAACATCTTGATCTCAGACTGCTAGCCTCCAGAACTGTGTGAGAATATATTTCTGTCATTTAAATCCCCCAACACACGGTTTTTTGTTACAGCCACCCTCAAAAGCTAATAGAGACATGGGGTGCCTGGGTGGCTCAGTCAGTTAAGCAGCTGCCTTCAGCTCTGGTCATGATCTCAAGGTCCTGGGATTGAGCCCCACGTCGAGCTCCATGTCGGGCTCCACACTCAGCAGGGAGTCTGCTTGAGACTCTTTCCTGCTACCCCTCCCCACTCTCTAAAATAAATAAATAAATCTTTTTTAAAAAAAAAAACTAATAGAGATGTAAAGCATCAACTAAGAGAACTTATATATTGTCCTTGTGAAACTGAATGTCCTCCTCGTGAAATTTTCCTACTTTTCCCTCTTATGTGGCTTACAGGGCCTTGTGAATCTCCTGGAGACTGAAGTTTAAATGAGAACCCTATGGGCAGGTAGAAGAGGAGGCGTGTGCTGATGTCCTAAGCACCTGCTATTCCTTTGATTACGGGAAAATTGGGCTCTCCTGCACCACAGACTTCAGGATATGGAATGAAGATCCAAGCTCCCAGCACCTGTTTATCTGGCCCAGGCTGCCCTGCCCAGGCCTGCACGGACCTGGGAGGCAGGCCCACGCCTTCTCCCCAGCAGCAGGGCTCCATGCTCGGCAGCCAACCCAGAAAACCACCCGCTCATCCGGATCCAGCCCAGGGCTGCTCCCTCAAGTCTGCCCCAGCCTGCAGCTGCCTTCCCTAAATAAGCCTCCTCAAACAGTCCTTGTCTCTTTCCCTCCCCACTTTTCATTCACCAAAATAAATTTAAAGAATGGCTTCTCATGGTTCTCAACTCTGGCTATATACTGGTCTCCCTTGGGTGTTGTTTTTTTTTTTAAATGCAACTGTCTGAGCCCTACCGCAGGTTACTTGAAACAGCATCTCTGCTTGCTAGCTGTAGTATAATACAAATATATACATTTGGTCTTTGTCCCCAGTTGGCACAGAGACCCTAAAACCCCTAGAATTTGCCGAGTTATTGGAATGTTTTTGTTATTCATAATGAGCCTCTTTGGGCCACACCTGAGTTTAGGGTAACGAGGTGACTCAGGCTGGTGCCCCTTGATAGATACAGGATATATTCAGGATGGGGGTGGTCACCAGAAGACCACACTTCTGATTAGGGGGTAGAAACTCTTAGCCTCACCCCCAACGTCTGGGGAGGGGAGGGAGGCTGGAGACTGAGTCCAATAAAAACTTGAGATTTGGAGAGCTCCTGAGGGGCACTCCTGAAGAGGGCCCAGAAGCTTCCATCTCTTCCCCCATGCCGTGCCCAGAACATCTCTTCCACTTGGCTCTTCCTCAGCTGTATCCTTCTAATAAATCTGTAATCCTAAGTAGAGCCTTTCCTGAGCCCTCTGAGTTGCCCTAGTGAATCATCAAGCCTGAAGGGGGGGTGGGAACCCCCAAATCTATAGTCAGCTGGGCAGAAGCATGGCCTCCCGGGGACCTCTCTCATGGCTGCTGTCTAACATAGAGGCAGTCTGCTGAGACTGAGTCCTTTGACTTGCGGGCTATCACCCCAACCCCAAGTAGGTAAGTCAGGGTTGAACTGAACTGTCGGACACTCAGCTGGCGTGTGGAGAACTGGAGAATTGGTTAGTGTCAGGAAAAACCACAGGGGCAGTGGCAGCTATGAAGTATACCACTCAGCTCTCTTTCAAAAGCACCTGCAAAGGGGAGACTATCCCAGTTGTGTGGTGGGTCCCCTGCTGCCCCTTTGGATACCACCCTGCATTCATGCTGAGGCCACACTCAGGTGACCAACTCATCAGGATTTGGCCAGGATGTTCCCAGTTTGAGCATGGAAGGTCGCAGGTCCCAGTAACCTCTTCAGTCTTAGGCAAACCAGGGCAGTTGGTCACCCTATGATGCACGTGCACACACACGCGCGCACACACACACACACACACACACACACACACTGCTCCAACCTGGGACTGCGCACTGTGGAGTACTAGTTCTGCCTCATTCCTGTGGGATGGAACACTTCCGACAGGACACTTTTGCTCGGGCACATCCCATCAGCCTGGCCTCAGGGGTCTCAGAACCACACTGCTGTCTGAGATCTTTCCAGCCCCTCTCCCTTGCAGGCGTCAACTGTGGACCATGGGCCCGTGGCCCTCCCCACCACTCCTGCCCTTCCTTTCCTCCTCTTTCACAAATGTTGCCCCCAGTAAATCTCTTGCCTATCTCAGAGGACACAGAAACACACTTATCAGTGTTTTTTAAATCTCAAGTGATTGTGATACCAGACAGGTTTGAGGACCACTAGCCAGAGGTGCTAACTACCAGTGTGCCTGCCCATGATCCAATGGAGAGACCAACGTGCAAACTTCTCGTAAGAGTACCAAATGGAAAATGCAGCAATCAAGATATGAGCTGAATATTCTGGAAGTACTGAGGAAGAGAGAGAATGCCCTGGTGATATAGGAGATGATTTCAGCTTCCAGTGCTGAGTGACAACAGTGGTTCTCTTGAGCTCGAAGCAGAGAATTCTTACTATTTTTCTCATCATAACACATCACTGTGATAAAGTCATCATGTATTGTGGACATAAATTCACAGATGTTTTACTCCCAACACTCCTGGCCACCAAATATGTTGGGGGGGGGCAGGGGGCGGTAACACACCAACCAATTCTCTCTGGACACCACAGTTTAATTCAGTTCTAACTACTAACTACTACTAATACTAACTACTCAGAGTTAGCACTGGCGCCACAGGTTAAAAGCTCAGTGCCCCTTGAGACCCTGAGCCCAAGTCCCAGGTCGTCTATCACCTGTGCTTCTGACTGACCCACTATAAATCCAGAGTTCCCACAACCCCCTCCTCAGACACAACAGTTGGCTAGAATTGCTCACAGAACTCAGGAAGACCCTTTGGTTGTCATTACTGGTTTCGTATAAGGAATGGAACTTAGGAACACCACATGGAAGAGAGGTATGCGGTCCAGTGCTTGGAGCTTCCATGCCCTTTACTGGTGCGCCAACCCCCTGGCACCGGGGCGTGTTCACCAACCAGACAGCTTTCCAAACCCTGTCATTTAGAGGTTGGTATGGCATGGTACAGGCATGATTGATCAAATCATCAGCCTCTGTCAATTAACTCAATCTCCAGCCCTCTTCCTTCCTCAGAGGCTGGGGGTGGGACTGAAAGTTCTAACCCTCTAATCACTTGGTTGGTTCCTCCAGCAACCAGATTCCCTCCTTTAAAAAAAAAAAAAAAAAAGATATTATTTATTTATTTATCAGAGAGAGGAGCACAAGCAGGGGGAGCTGCAGGCAGAGGGAGAGGGAGAAGCAGGCTCCCCAATGAGCAGGGAGCCCGATGCAGGGCTCCATCCCAGGACCCTGAGATCATGATCTGAGCCAAAGGCAGATGCTGAACCACCGAGGCGTCCCAACCAAAGCCCATCCTGAAGCCATCCAGGGACCTACCAAGAGTCACCTCATTAGCATAAACTCAGGTATAGTCGAAAGGGGCTTATTATGAGCAACAAAAGATGCTCCTCTCACCCTTGTCACCCAGAAAACTCCAAGAGTTTTAGAAGTTCTTGTGTGAGAAACTGGAAAAAAGACCAAATATTATAACAAAAGATGCTCCTCAGGAAACTATAGAAGTTTTAGGAGCTGTGTGCCAGGAACTGGAGACAAAAACCAAATATATATTTCATTTTATATCACAACATCACATAAATTCACAGATCTGATTTCCAGTGAATTCTACTGAAATCAGTAGAAAGGAAACTGACCTCCTCAAATATGCTGGTAAGAGAAACTGGTGTGTGTGTGTGTGTGTGTGTGTGTGTGTGTGTAACATTGCATCAATAGGGCTAAAACTGTCATGCGACCAACACACATACTTTAGCAATGTAGAGATTTTTACATCAACTGTCTCCAATAATTTCTGGTTTTCCTTTTAAAAAATGCATCACTAATTATAGGATGGTTAGCCCAGCTGGAAGCCTTTTATCCTTGCTGGATACAGCCATTTCTCAGCAAAGCTAAAAACCAGCTAAGTGCTGTGTGTGGCATTTTAAAAGTCAAATATTACACAAGGTCACATATGAATCACTTTTTTCCTAAATTAATGCATTATTTTGATGTTCCAGGAAGAATTTTCTAATACATATTTTCTTTCACTTCAACTATTAAGCAATTTAAAACAGAGGCCTACATCACATCCCACTGGACTGTCAATCTCCAAGATAGCTAGATTCACACAAGCATATTGAAGTAGTTCTCTATAAATTTGAGATAGAGGAAAAAAGAAAACACAAATATTTTCTTATGCATTTTTCATTCTAACCATAATCTGCAGTGGGAAGAAGACGGACCATAATTGTTTTGTGGACAGGTTTTGTTTTATCTTGTTTTTTTTATCATGGTCACATTATATAACATAAACTTTACCATTAATAACACCTGATCCTCTGCACAGAAGCGGGGTCTCCTGCATCATATTGCATATTCACATTCTGTGCCCTAACACACCCACAGAGTCACAAACACATGCACACCTCTGACCTCACTTTGGGGATCTTGACACCTTGTTAAAACACGATGGTCTTCAGGAGATCAAGAGAAATGAGCCAATGAGATGAAGAGTCTGTAGGGGAAGGAGATACAGGATTTGTTCCTGTTGGGTGGAAAACAGACATCACAAATCTAAAATAATGAAAGGGGTTGATCTGCTTAAAAGAAGGGTACAATTTTATTTCTATAGCTGTCCATGGTTCCTTCGCATAAAAATAGGAATTAATGTGGACTTTCAGAAGCACAGAGGGGAAATAACTGTGTCTCACATTTGCCTCCTCTTCAAGCCACCGCCACATCTCCCCTGTGCATTTCATGAGCAAATATCTTAAAACCATAATCTATCCTCATTTCTCTTAACTTCCATGCATTTCTCAACCAACTGCAACTTGGCACTGCAATGACATGGCTCCTGATAACTCTCTCTTAATTCCCAGCCCGGTGCTTTAGTTTTTGGTTTTCAGCCTAGCTGAGCCCTCTAGAGTACATGGACACTATTGATAAATGGCCTTAAGACACACACACACACACACACACACACACACACACACACACACACACACTTTGCTCCTAGAACATCTCTCACTTGCAAATCTTTCTCTGGCTACTTCTTCTGTTCGCCCTTACATGTCTGGATTCCCCAGTTTCTTTCCTGGCTTTCTCATTAATTCTACATTCTTTCCTTAGACAATCTCCACTCTTGGCTTCTGCTTCTATACTGAAAACGCTGACCTGAGTGCTCCCCATTGTTCCTATTCTAAATCTCCAGCTGCCTCCTGGACATCTCTTCTCTACCTTATTAGCATTTCCTACTTCATGTGTCTAAAACCAAACTAAAGATAAATGGATGGGTGGATGGATGGATGGATAAAACAAAAATCTCTGTCCTTTGCATTCTTTCTTTCTATGAGTTAATGGCACTGTCTTAGTCAGCTCAGGCTGCCATAACAGAATACCGCACTCCAGGTGGCTTGAACAATAGACATTTATTTCTCACAGTTCTGGAGGCTGGGAAGTCTAAGATCAAGGTGCCAGCAGATTCCGTTTCTGATGAGAGCTTTCTTCCTGGCTGGCAGACAGCCGCCTCCTCACTGTTTGCTCACAGGAGGGAGAGAGAAAGAGAGCTAGCTCTCTTGTGTCTCTTCTTATAAGAACCTGAATCCTATTGGATCAGGGCCCCACCTTATGACCTCATTTTACCTTAATCACCTTCTAAAGTCCCTATTTCCAAATACAGTCACATTGGGAGTTGGGACTTCAACATATAAATGTACAGCGAACACAATTCCGTTCATAGCAGGTACCATGTTCCAAGCTAGGTCTTGTCTTGACTCTTCCTCTCCCCCATATGCAGCCAGACACCCCAATTAATGGGTTGCCATCCCTAACTTTCTCTTTAGCCCATTTATTCCTTCCACCTCTACCCTTATGCTTCCAGTTCAGGCCCCCTTGCACCTCACCTGAACCACATCCTTTGGGTTCCTGCTCCTCTTTCTCCCCACTACCTTTCCACTATGGTACTGCCAGGTCAGCATCCAAAATAACAGATCTGATCAGGATGTCCAAAAACTGTTCTACAAACGGTCCATAAACTTCACGGCACAGTCTTCCCCCTATCTAGACCTCATCTAACCGCTGTGGTCTCATTCCTAGCCATTGTCCCCATACGTCATGTTCTGGGCACACTAAGTGTCTTGCTGTTCCACCTTCCCACTCTTTTCTCCATTTATGCAGAATTTTCCTCTATTTGGAATATGCCTCCCTTCCTTCTTTACTTGGTAAGTTCAAGCCCATCTCTTAGGCCTCAGGTTAAATATGATGTCCAAGAAGGATTTCTCAACCCCTCCGCTTAGCTACCCACCGTCCTATTCATATCCTGTTGCAGCACTTGCCATATTTATACATCAGTCACCTCCCCCAATAGGCTTGAACTTCCTCATGAGTAGTGACAGACCGTCCTTTGCTGCTGAGCACCTGAGTTCCACCCTTAAGTTATCTGATAAATGGAAGTGGGAGCAGAGTGTGTTGCGGGGATGTTGGGGGAAGGCATGCGGTACAAGTTTTGTCCTTAACTTTTCTGAGTTAAAAAGTAAATCCTTGGGGCGCCTGGGTGGCTCAGTCCTTAAGCATCTGTCTGCCTTCGGCTCAGGTCATGATCCCAAGGTCCTGGGATCGAGCCCCGCATCAGGCTCCCTGCTCCGCAGGAAGCCTGCTTCTTCCTCTCCCGCTCCCCCTGCTTGTGCTCCCTCTCGTGCTGTGTCTCTCTCTGACAAATAAATAAATAAAATCTTTAAGGGCGCCTGGATAGCTCAGTCGTTAAACGTCTGCCTTTGGCTCAGGTCACGATCCCGGGGTCCTGGGATCAAGTCCTGCACTGGACTCTCCGCTCGGCGGGAAGCCTGCTTCTCCCTCTCCCACTCCCCCTGCTTGTGTTCCCTCTCTCGCTGTATCTCTCTCTCTCTGTTGAAAAATAAATAAAATCTTAATAAAATAATAAAAAAATAATAAAAAAATAAAGTATATCTTTAATATTTGCAATTATGCATGTGTATGGGCCATTTAATTTTGCAGACAGTACTAGATTTTAAGCATTTCTCTTATATATGTAACAGTGCTAATTTTTAAAAAATTAAGGAGACCACCCAGATTACAAGGCAGCTCTTCCATTCCCAAAAGAAACGTGTGTTACTCCTAACTAGGATACTTCCCGAACGATTCAAATATGATTTTCAGTCTAGTATATAAACGCAAGGGCCATTATATTTTAGTATCACCGAGCTATCATATTTATTTTAGGTTAAATTCTAAAGAAACCTAAAAGAAAAAGGTTACAAATGTCCTCAATTTAAAGCTCCCCTGGGGTGAATGGCCTGATCTGTGCTCCGGAGCACCAGAATTTTTAGAGATGATACAAAAGGTGGGTTGACATTAAAACAAAACAAAACAAAACAAAATCTTCATTAGCCAGAATAAATCTTTATGCCTTTCGGGCCATACGCTCCCAGGACAGAACCCTTCGAGATGTGTACCAGAGGTGGGAAATTTAGACAAAAACCCCACCGAGTCACGTGAGAGGCCGGAGCACAGATGCCCGGGCAGTGCTTACAGGAACCGCTTCTCACCTATTAAGCCGGATTTTCTCGAACGCAGCGGCTGGGCGAAAGCCTTTTCGTTAGCAGTCTTCCTGTTGCGAGGAAGCTGAAAGACAAAAATGTTCAGGAATCAGAACACTCCTATGACCTTAGGTGATGCTTAAATATTCCCTCTACTTAACATCATCTGGGAGCCTTCGCTTCACGACGCGCAGGAGGAACGCACGGTCCCTGCCGTGAGAGCCAGCTCAGGCAGGACAGAGCCGCCAGACCTTCCAGAACCCAGGAACGGCAGCTGCGCAGGCCGGAAGCCTCGTGCTGCTCTCCCGGCTGGAGGAGGCTTTGCTCCCAGCAAGGCACCAGCTTTGCGAAACCCAGCAACGTGTCCAAGCCCCAGGGCTCTCCGCTGCGAGGGGGCCCAGGAGAGGGACACGGGCTGGTGGGGAGGGGGCGGCCTACCGGGCTTTTCCAGAGGCAGGAAACGTGGCCTCTGCCCGCGTGTCGGGGCGCGCCCCCAGCCCGGTGCCCGCCGCCGCTTCTTGCTCGCGGCTTCGCGCCGCTCTCACGCCACACCACGGCCTCGCTGCCGCCCCAGCGGCTTCTCGTCGCTCTCCTTCCTTCCGTCGGTGCTCTTCCCGGGCGCGGCGGGCCATTCTGAGATCACACGGCGCCCCCTTTCCCGGACAACTTGCTGCCCGGCCCTCTCCTCCCGGAAGCCCTCTGCGACGCTCCTCCCGCCAGCTCCCGGAAGGGCCCTGGTCAGGACCGCGAGGAACACGCCGCTGCGTGCCTCTCCCGGCTTCCGGCTGCCGGCTTCCGGCTTCCGGCTTCCGGCGTTGTGCCGGCCTTGTGTGGTGTCCGTCCGTCGGCGTGCAGGAGCGTTGCCCCGGTCTCCGCCTCCGTCCCCGCACGGCCCACAGAGACACCAGCCGTATTGGGTGCGGCCAGCTCCTAACGACCTCGTTTTTAACTTGATGACCTCACTGGAGACCTTGTCTCCGCACGCGGTCACATTCTGAGCTCCTGGGTGCTAGAGAGTCGACATCTGAATTTAGGGGCATACATTTTAACCCATAAGAGACTCCATTATCTGTGCTCCCGTAAAGCCCTTGAGACATCCCTGTCACTGCTTTATAATTGTACAAAGGACTATTTTCGTCACTGGCCTGTGAGCTTCTTTGCAGAGGTGCTGTGTTATCTGATCTTTACACATCCAGTGCCCAGCAGAGTGTCTGGCACAGCATAGGAACCAAATGGACGGATGAACAAGTGGATGGGTGAATAAATGAATGAATGGGTGAATAGGGCGGCTGCGAAGAACCAAAACATTCCGAATAAACTGTGCAGATTCACTCCAGAGCCAACCTAAACGTGCCACTTTATGTTTGCTTATATATATATACACACAAGATTTTACATTAGGACTCATCACGTATGCAGGTGTAATTAGTATGCTTAAGCCACCCCTCCCTCAGTTGTGTATTTGTCAAGTTTTTCTCAGCTCTGAACCAGGCCCTTGCCTTGCCTTTTGCCTTTCTGGTCTTATCACCAAGAGAGGGCTTCTTCTGAAGCCTTTCTCTTTCCCACCCCAATAAGTAGTTTCTTGGAGTCAGAGCCATTGGGTAAATGCAGGGCACTTCCCGGTGCCCCCAGTGCTGAGCACGTTTCCATCACTTTTTTTATTCCTGTTGCCTTTGCACAACTCCATGCAATGAACTTTTCCTTCCCTTGTGCTGCCCTCTGGCACTTCTTGCTTGGCTCATTCTTCCCCTGGGGGAGGTCTGGTCAGGAAGAGAAGTGCCTTTAGGCAGAATGTTGCCCAGAAGACATCCCACCCCCACCTTACTAAGAAATTGCTGATTCCATAATTATTTCCCAATTCTCACTGCAAATATTTGCATAACAAATACAGAGACCTCAGAACCGGCAGCTTAGCTGGCCCTCAGATGCAGCGGATAAACTCTCCAGCTCTTTCGCTCCCAAAGCATTTGGGTTAAAATGCTTAGGATGTTTTTCAAAAGCCCTGGGCCATCTCCAAATCTGGATTTGCTCTGGCCCACTCTGAGTCATTCTGTGTTATTTACACCTCTAGAAGTTCTTCTTCCCTGTCTATTGGAAGGGCCAGGCACCCGACACAACACAGTCAGATGGGGGAAAGAAGATGTAACATACGTGCATGTGTGTCTGTTGGTTTTAATTATGTATGACCTGACTCCCACAAATTTTTTTTTTTTAAAGATTTTATTTATTTATTTGAGAGAGAGAATGAGATAGAGCATGAGAAGGGGCAGGGTCAGAGGGAGAAGCAGACTCCCCGCCAAGCAGGGAGCCCGATGCGGGACTCGATCCCGGGACTCCAGGATCATGACCTGAGCCGAAGGCAGTCGCTTAACCAACTGAGCCACCCAGGCGCCCTCCCACAAATATTTTTAATAAATATACACACTTGCATTAAAGTTCAAGAATAAAGTTCGTGTCGTGAGTGCTAGTGTGGCTCTGAGTTTTCCTAGGAGGAAAGGCACTAACAGAAACATCAGGCCATCTGGAAACCTGCTCTTGGCTTACATAAGGGCAATAAAAGATAGAATTAGGAGTTAGCAAGGGAGCAGATAGGAAATGAGAAGAAAGAACAAAAATAAAGGCAAAGAGGGGGAAAGAAAAGGGTGGGGAAAGGAGTATTCCTTAGGAAATTGACCCTACTCACAACGGGGGAAGAAGTACTTTAAAAATCAATAGATAGGTGTTTCCTATTCCTCTCTCATGTACACACATATACACCTAGGCCCAAAATACACAAGTTGCTATTTTACAATAGCCCATAAGAAAATTCTTTATATTCTGCCCAAACCCCAAAACCGTGAGCCCGTGATCCAGGTTAGACCATGCGTCTGTATATATTAATATTTTTATTCTGTTTTGCTCATTAACACAAGCCCTGAGACACAATACCTTGGGCCGGCCTTCGGAAATGCACTGGCATATTCTGTCTTCCTAATATTCTTGGACACTGCCAGAAACTAATAGGCTCAAATCAATCCCCACTGGATTGTAAACCCCAATAGAAGAGGCTCCAATAGTTTCTTCATGAGGATCTGCTTTGATGTTGTCCTTTCTGGGGGAAGGGAAAACAAATGGAGGGAGGGAGGAAGATATGGGGAAAAGAGGGAGGAAGGGACTGAGAGGGGGTGTGGGGAAAGAGGGGAGAGAGGGGGAAAGGAGGGAGGTCTGTCTTTGACAAGAAGGCTGAAGGCGCACATTGGAAATGAGGATGATGTGTGTGGCCAGCTATGATTTTGACATCAATCAATAGATTGTCATTGGCCCGTCGGTGACAGAGGCTCTATTCACACTGCACCTCCCCCAAATCCCACACAGGGCCCAGTGTAATGTTCTGAATGGTGGTTCATTCACTGAGCACCCTGCATGCACTGGGCTCAATGACACACTGTTCCAACTCCCACAAAGTTCACCCTCTGAAGGGGAAGAGAAATGGACATTGGCGGGAACCTGAAAACACCACAGTTCTATTTGAACACACAAATATAAATTCATGCACACACCAACACTCACTTTCCAGCCCCAATTTCTATTTCTCATAACTGGAGAATTAGAAAAGAGCATTGACCCCTCTGGGTAGACAAGCTCTACAGATCCAGGGGGTCCGCAACTGTTCATGGTGGCCCTGTTCGTTAAACACGCTCTAGACGTCTAGAGTCCAAGGGGAGAGGATCTGTGGTTTATCCTGGATTCTGAAGGGTCTGTATGGTCACATCTCTGGGTATGTTGTCTATTCATTTACAGAGAAAAAAAATGGAAGGTTAGAAACTGAATATTCCTTTGTATCTTTTTTTTCAAAATATCAACTGAAGCTCCCGTGTATTAAAGAATTTTTGTTAATGTTTTAAATGTCTATCTAGGCACCTGGGTATGCTAATGGATATTTCTCTTTAATCCAAATGACAGAGCTCTACACAACTCCTAAAGAAAAGTTGTTCTATTGTGGTGCTCCATTTTACTAATTCAGAAACCTGACATTTCGGGAGGAGCAGCGACAAGCAATTTCACAATGATAAATTTTATAAGACAAAATACTCTGCTCCATGGAGCTCAGGAGTAATTTCAAAGAAAGATAAACAGTCACAACATTTAATGCATAAACAAATGTGGCAGGATAATTTATTGAGATATTAATTTGTGATTTTTTTTTTCTTGCTCCCATAGGAGCCTGGCAAGATGGGAAGGAATCATCCTTCTCCCAGGCAAGAAGGTGGGCATGATCTGAATGTAGACTCCTTTGCCTGTGTTATTAACTCATTTTGAGACCTACAGTCAAGGCTACCAAGCACCCACCAATGAAAAGAGCTGTAGCTACAAAGGGCAGCAGAACCAGAGTGGTCTGGCTTGGGGGGATGGAAAACGTCCCCCAAGATGTCAGAAGCGCGGTAGAGGTGGAGATTCTGTAAGTGGCGGATAGCCATATGCCAAATGCTCACAGAATCCCAAGAATATGGGAGACCAGAAGGATCCTGGAGAGGTGGTCCCCAGCTTTCCCTAAGCAGCTTTGTTCGAACTACCTTGGTCACAAGTAATCACTCTTGCAATCCCAGCCTCAGCCCCAGTGTTATCTTTGGTCATGAGAACTCTAAACCTGCATTGGCCCCAGCTTCTTCACTCCTCAGCAACATGTTCTGCTAAACCACCTCAGGTTATATTTCAAAGATTGGTCACAAACTCTTTGCATCTCTTCCCATGAAGAAGTGGAGTCTGTATGTTTCTGTCTCTTGAATCTGGCTTTGGCCATGTGACTTGCTTTGGCCAAGAGAACTCACACAGAAGCTTGCAAAGTGCCTGCTCATATGGGCTTCTCTTCTCTTACTGCTTTTAGAACATAGCCTCCAAGTACAGAAGCCTGAGATTGCCTGCTAGATGCTGGACAAACAGGGCCCAGCAGCCAGTATTACCAGAGCCAACCACCAGACGTGGGAGTGAGGCCACTGGGACCAACAGCCCCCAGGTGACTTGTCTGTCAGCTCTCTGGTTTGCTAAGCAATGTAAGATAAAAGGCTCTGTCGAGCACTTTCCCAAGCCAATAGCTATGAACTAGCCACTCACATAAGTTATTTTCCTTGTTAGAAAGTAATTCTGATGAGCCTGGAAGACACTATGTCGAGTGAAATAAGCCAGTCTCAGGACAAATACTGTATGATTCCACTTATATAAGGAACCTAAAATAGTCAAACTCATAGAAGCAGAGAATAGAATGGTGGTTGCCAGGGGCTGGGGAGAAAGGGAAATGGGGACTTGTCTGATAGGTACAGTTTTACTTATGCAAGATGCGTAAATGATAGAGACCTGTTGTACAATGCAGTGCTACGGTGCCTACAGCTAATAATACAGTGTTGTACACTTACACATTTGTTGAGAGGGTAGATCTCATGTTAAGTGTCTTACACAGAAGGTGGGGAGGGATACAAGGAAAATTTTGGAGGTGATGGATGTATTTATTACTTTGATTCTGGTGAGCATATCACAGGTGCATGCATGTGTCCAAACTCATCAAATGTATACATTAAATATGCAAGTTTTCTGTGTATCAATTATACTCAATGAGCTGTTTTTAAAAAAAAAGTACTTCTCCTCCAAGGTGACTAAAGGTCTCCAAGAAATAATGGCATACTTTCCTTAATTTTTAAGCAAAAAAATATCACTTTACATGTATATTATCTTGTGAAGGTTATCCTTTCTACTCTGAATCAGCTTTGATCTTTTGTTGAAAACCAATTGTCCATATATGTACAGATCTATTTCTGGATTTTCTATTCTATTTCTTTGATATGTCTCTCTTTATTGTAATACTATACTATCCTTATTACTGTAAATTTTGTAATAATTTTTGAATCAGCCAGTACTTTTGTTCTTTGTCAAAGTTCCCTTGCGCATTTTAGGTTCCTTGCATTTCCATAAGAATTGCAAAATTAGGTTGTGTATTTCTTTTCTTTTTTTTTTTTATAAAGAGAGAGTGCATGTTACCTGGAGGGGGTAGTCAGAGGGAGAGGGAGAGAGAGAATCTTAAGCAGGCTCCAGGCCCAGTGTGGAGCCCAATGCGGGGCTCGATCTCACAACCCTGAGATCATGACCTGAGCCAAAATCAAGAGTCGGACGCTTAACGGATTGAGCCACCCAGCTGCCCCAGGTTGTGTATTTTTACAAAAATTCCTGCTGGGATTTGTTTGAGATTGTGTTGAATCCAGAGATCAATTTGGAGAGAATTGACATCTGAACAATATTTAATCTTCTGACCCATAAATACATTTATTTAGGTCTTCTTTCATTTCTCTCAACTGTGTTTTATAGTTTTCAGTGTACAGGCATTGCATATCTTTTGGCAGATATATCCCTAAGTATTTGATATTTTTAATGTTTATTTGTATTATATCTCAGTTTTGGATTATTCATTCCTAGTTTACAGACATGCAATGAATTTTCATATATTGATCTTGTACTATGCAACTTTCCTAAACTCACTAATTAATCTAGTAGCTCTTTTGTAGATTTCACCAGATTTCCTTCACAAGTGATTATATCATCTGCAAATAAATACCTTTTTACTTCTTCCCTCACAGTCTGGATGCCATTTATTTCTATTTCTTGCTTGTTGCACTGCCTAGGCCTCCAGCATAATGTTGAATAGAAGCAATGAAAGCAGACATCTTTGCCTTATTCCTGATCTTGAGTTTTTCACTGTTAAGAATGTTACCTATAGATTTTTTCATAGATGCCTTTTATCATGTTGAGAAAGTTCCTTTTAGTCTTAGTTTTCCGGGAGCTCATATCAGGAATGAATGTTGAGTTTTGTTAAGTGCTTTTTCTGCACCTACAGAGCTGATTAAATGGTTTCTCTTTTGTTATTTTGTTAATATGGCGAATGACACTGATTGACTTTCAAATGTTATACCAACCTTGCGTTCATCAGATCAATTTTGTCAGGATTTTTTGCATCTATGAGGCGTATTATTCCGTAGTTTCTTTTGACTCCTTTCCATTATGAAATGATGGCTCTCTCTCTCTGTTACCTTCTTTGCTCTTAAATCTGCTTTGTTGGATATTATAGCCTCTTCTGCTCTCTTTTGATTAATATTAACATGCTCTATCCTTTTCCACACTTAGCTTAATTGTATTTGTGTCTTTATATTTAAGGTGTGTTTATAGTGTGTTTCTTGTAAGCAGTATAAAGTTGGGTCTTGCTTTTAATCTAATCTAAAAATATCTGCTTTTTAATTGGGTGTTTAGACCATTTATATTTAAGGTGATTATTTTTACAGTTAGGTTTAAATCTACTATTTTGCTATTTTTTCTTTATGTGTCCTATTGACTGTTACTTTTTTTCTCTTTAGCTACATTTTGTATGGATTACTTTTTACCTCTTTCATTTTTTTCATTTTGCAGGAAAGCAGATTCAACTCAATATATGAAAAAGACTTCTAGGAAGGCACTCCAAAACTGAGAGGCTCCTTTATGAGGTGATGAGTTCCTTGACACAAGTGTTCAACAAATGTTATATAACCCCTTGTCAAGGAGGACCATCCTATTTATAACGACAACACTGCTCACATTCACCCCACTATCTCTAGCTCCCTCCCTATTTCATTTTTTCCACAGCACATATCACTTTCTATTATATTGCATAATTTAATTTTGCATATGCTTATTACTGGTCCTCCTTTACTAGATGTAAGCTCTATGCAGGCAAGGTTGTTTTTGTTTTTTGTTTTTTTTATCTGATTTGTTCACTGTTGTACCCACAGCACATGATTAACACTTAGTAAATATTAGTTGAATAAATGAATCAATCAGATGGGAGGTTAAACTCCATGAGCTCTAAAGCTTCCGGACATTGTTAAAATGAAAACTTGGTGAGCCTATATTTGGGGACTTCCTTCTTCTCCCTCCTCCCTTTCCCCACCTCTACCCGAGAAAATCACTTAACCATCCTTCATCACATGTCCAAAGCCAGCGCCGGGTGTGCGGAGTGCCGTGCATCCAGCGCTAACATTGGCAGGCCCAGAGTCTGCTGACAAGGAGTGCTTTAGCCATGATTTATTATTAAATCTTAATCACAGACTTCTCCTGCAATCAAGAGCCTTGATTAAGTCCATTCACAGTCCTGTAAGGTCAGAAATGAGGAGACAGAAAGAGTAGGGGAATCAGAGGATAATAATCATTTGTATCTCTGTAACGTGGCCTGAGCAACTATTTCATTTCTCCTGGGTCCCTAAGTGATCACATGCCGGGATTCTCACTCTCCTGTCATGTGCCTTCCCTTTCAGCGATTTTTCTGCTGTGAGCTCCACCGCTGACCACTGTTCCCAAGGGAAAGGCTATCGCCAAGAAGGGATCCCATACAAAAAATCAAGCCAAGCCAGGAATGTACCTGGTCAGGCAGGAGGGAATCCTTCTCAGTTAAACACCTTAGTCATGAAGAGAGGAAAATCAGCATTTCAGGGCCCACCACCAATGATTCTGTGTGTTCTTACTGAGGCACACTTTCCTCCCCAAATCAAAGTATGCTTTCAGCTTCCTTAGCAGGATTTCAACTCTTCTTCGAAGCAGCTGTCTAACTGCATCTTGATGATGAGGCTGAGACTGAAGCTCTCTATTCTCTCTTTTTCTCTTTCTATGAGCCCACAGCCATGTGAAATATTTTGGTTTTGAACCTCACTGAGAAAACTAAAGTAGCCACGGCAAAGCCATTACACTGTAAATGTTTGGTTGTTATTCAGAGTGTTCTGGGCTCTAACCCGCTCTCATCACGTTCATACCATCTACAAAGCACTCTGAGGATAACCTGTCTTGAAGGAAATGTACAACCTTGGGCAAAGCAGTGTTTTAAGCAGGGTCCCCTCTCCCCCACGAAATGGCCATGGGCATTAGGGGCGGCTGAACCCCATCTTATGGGAGTCCAGAAAGTCTTCAGGGAAAAGTAGCTTTGGAGAGAAGCCTAAAAGAGGAGAAATATTTCAACAGGTGGAGATGGGGGTGTGAATATAAAATGTTCATCTAAACTTCTCAAACATTCACACCTTTAAATTTTCCACTGAAATGTGTTGGGCTTAATTAATTCAGCCTAAACCCCTCATTTGCCTCTTTTCTCTCTCCTTAAGCTACAGCGAAATGGGAACAATGTGTTCCTGCTTCCTCCCACTGGTTCGTAGAAGCGGTGCCTGCGAACAGAAGGGACAACGTTGAGAGGGTGAGCCACAAAATCCACTCTTGATGTGGGCCCTGGTTGTGGAATCCTGCTCCTCAGTCTCAGAAAGTAGAGCAGCACTGATGTTTTTAAACCGAAAACATGCTTAAGCCAAGTAAATTTTGCGAGACTGTTCGGGCAGGACACTCTGATGTTTAGAGTCATCCGAAAGGCATCATTTGTTAGAAGATATGTGCCTGGGGCACATATCACACACAGCATCTGCTTTGAGGCACGTCTTACTGGGTATTCAGTTACCCCGCAAGGTCAAAGCAATGCCCAGTAACAGAATAGAGCCCATCACTGAGCTGTCTGGAGACCCAGCCTTCTGCCTCAAACTGGCTACCTGTCCTCAGGGATGTCTCCAGAGAAGGCAAAGGATGCCTGTGTTCTTCTCTGTGCGTTCATTAACTAGCTCTGCAATTAAGACATCATCATCAACAACTGTACAAATTGTTCCTGACCCTTCTTGTTTCCTTTGACATCAAGATAAGTCTTGATAACAATAGCATGTCCAGAACATACGATCAGGACTAAAAACAAACTCATGACGCAATGTCTTCTCCAATTTCAGCACGAGGGTTTGTGTTCGTATTTTCAGGGAGTTGCAAGTTCTCTGATTTTTTTTTTTTAAGTCTGTTTTCATTTCAGTGCTTAAATTAATATAAATATAATCTCTGGGTAATCACCTTATAACCAATTATCTCCCCGGATTTCATTGCTTGTGTTTGCATTCATGATTAGTTGTGTAGGAGAAAAGTAGACCCATCCAAGCTAAGGAGAAAAGAAGTGAGATTAATCCATAAATGAAGCATTTTCACTAAATGAGAACAAATTAATGCTAAAACAGCCCACTATACAAATGAAGGTTTGTCATACTTTGAATAGGGAAAAGGTGGTGGGAAAACTGATTAACAGCACTACCCATGGGGGTATAGGCCGAGCAACCCTATTACCACATTCAGATAGTAAATAGCAGTTCAATTTTAGCTAAACTCAAGGAATGACAACATATCCCACATCCAGTTAATGTTGTCAACTTAGTTTTTAAATTTTTATTTGTATTAACTATATGAATTTGATTTTAATGCATCATTTTACAAGAGCTGTAAATATAAGGCCTTTTAATCCAAATTTTATGTTGGTCTGAGTTTCAGCAAAACAATATAAAAAAGATTTAAGTCAAAAATTAAAATCTCGGGGCGCCTGGGTGGCTCAGTTGGTTAAGCGACTGCCTTCGGCTCAGGTCATGATCCTGGAGTCCCGGGATCGAGTCCCACATCCGGCTCCCTGCTCAGCAAGGAGTCTACTTCTCCCTCTGACCCTCCTCCCTCTCATGCTCTCTGTCTCTCATTCTCTCTCTCTCAAATAAATAAATAAAATCTTAAAAAAAAAAAATTAAAATCTCAAAACTTTTATTGTCCTTTTGCTCAAATTTGAGAAATAATGAAGTATGCCTAATCCTTTCCATTTGCCTAAAATATGAATGGCCATTTTTCAAGCAATTCTAACTAAAAGGGAAGAACTTTAGTATAATGAAAGGAAAAATGGTCCAGGAGCTAGTAGTTCAAATCCCAACCTCGGCACTTGCAAGCTGACAGCCCTTGAACAAGCTGCTTTCTCCTCTGGGGGCCTCCGTTTTATCATCTTTGAAATAAGAAGGTCTTAATAGATTTTTTTCGGGGTCTTCCAACTCAGAAATGCTATGATTCTACCGGTCCTTTATTCTGAAGATGTGAGCCAGCAGTCTCTGGCTCGCAGAAGCCTGCCCTCTTCTGGCCATAGCCCAGTACTGCAATCCTGACACACACCGAATGGAAAAGTAAAGGTGTCTAGTAGGCTGGGTTTCTGAGAAAAAGGTGAGCGAGCCCAGTTTGCTCATTTTTCCCATCCCCTATATCTTATTTTCTCCCTCCTCAGAGTTTTTTGTTGAAATCAAGTGAATCCTGAAGATATCCTTTAGGGGTGGCCTCATATCTAGCCTCTCTTTAGAGAAGAGCCCTGTGGTATATGATCCATCACCTGCAACAAGTAGGTCACAAGACCCCCCCTTCACTACAGTTGACTGGAAAATTGGGAGCAGCTAATCTTCAAACTACCCAGCAGCTAGCCCATGGGATGACTGGAGAGAAAAGAAGAGCTGGATGGTATAGAGTTTTGTAGCTGAATTGATCAAATCTTAAGCTAAAGTGGTGTGGTAGCCCACGCCCGAGATATCCCCAGTGATCCCCACTTCCTGACATGCATGCCTTCGTGTCATCCCCTCACACACCAACTAGGGCGGACCTGGGCAAGCAATAGGATATTGCAAAAATGATGATGTATGACTTCTGAGGCTAGGTTATAAAACAGAGCTGCTTCCATCTTGCTTGCTCTTGGATCATTCCCTGTGGGGGGAAAAAGCAAGCTGCTTTTTCAATGTTTGGAGGACACTCGGGAAGCCTGTGGAGAGAGGTCCATGTGGCAAGGAACTGAGTCCTCCTGCCCATAGCCATATGAGTGAGCCAAATGGAGAAGGATCCCCTAGCCATAGTTAAGTCTTAAGATGATTACAGCTCTGGTGGATGTCCTGACCACACCCTCATGAGTGACCCTAAACCAGAAACACCCAACTAACCTGCCCTGAATACCTGGCCAACAGAAACTATATAAGATAACAAATATTTATTGCTTGAAGCCACCAAGTTGTGAGGTAATATTGAATTACATAGCAGTATATATCTAACATGAAAGACGAAGCCGTAAAGCATCTTTTATGGCATTTGGGGAATATTTGGGGCCTTGAGAAGTTCTGATAAATTATGCCCCTCCTGAGGTCAGTCTCACCAGTATGCACTAAAAAAGAGGGTCTAGGAGTTCTCACAGGATAGTTATAAATAGCTATGCATGGAGGCAAATATGACTAGAAAGTAACTCTTAGTAATTCTCTGACCAGTTAGGTAAATAAGCATAATGTAGAATCATGACATAAGAAATTAGTCAAGGAAAACACAAAATTTAAATCCATATGTAGAAGCACCTGGGTGGCTCAGTAAGTTAAGCATCTGCCTTCGGCTCAGGTTGTGATCTCGGGGTCCTGGGATCGAGCCCTGTGTCAGGCTCTCTGCTCAGCAGGGAATCTCTTTCTCTCCCCCTACCCTCTCTCTCTGAAATAAATAAAATCTTCTTTTTTAAAGATTTTATTTATTTATTCGACAGAGAGAGCGAGAGAGTACAAGCAGGGGGAGCAGTAGAGGGAAAGGGAGAAGCAGGCTTCCCACTGAGCAGGGAGCCCGACATGGGGCTCAATCCCAGGACCCTGAGATCATGACCTGTGCCGAGGGCAGATGTTTAACCATCTGAGCCACCCAGGTGCCCCTAAATAAAATCTTTTTAAAAAATAAATCCATATGTAAAATACTTGACCATAACACATACTAAGACAAAAGAAACACAGGTAGAATGAATATGTCTGTGTTTATGTATGCATTCAGAGTAGGGGAGGGCGGGATATACATATATGCTGGGATATAAGGAAGGATGAATACAGAAACCAAGCCTGAGAGAGATGGGGCTAGGGAAATTGCCAATGCCGTAGGGCCAGTCCCTGCACAGGATAACCAAAAAGCCCAGCCCACTGTGTCCAAAGGACCATGGAAAACCTGCTTGCTTGGGGGCAGACAGCATCTGGGGAGGTTTTGTCTGAATGGCGAGACACCTCAACAGCTGGTCTGGTCTTAGGCAATCAGTCCATCAACAGCCTATCTAGTTAGTACTTGGAACAACAGAAAGCAGTGCACGGCTGGGGAAATTGTTAAGGTTCCCTTCCTCAATAGAAGTGTGGCTCAGGTCAAGATTCCTGGCTCAGGAGAGAGATTGAGGCTGTGTATAGATTGGATCATCTCAACAGGACTAAGGAGAAGGCTGGAACTCAGTAGATACATGTGTGTCCATGGCTCAGCCAAACACAAGGGGTACTGAGACACATCTGATTCCTGATCCCTGGAAGTTCAGGGCTGGTTCCAGACCTGGGTGGCGCTGGGAAGGCAAGCTCCAACAGACAACTGGATGTTGCTAATAACTATTGTTCCACCGGGATTGTTTTAAATAAACCAACTTAGCAAAATATTTATGGATGTTTAAAAGCTATAAACAATGGGAAGGGTGCTTCCCCTGATGTTTTCTGGAAAGCCATTCTTGTGGCCAGTCTTTAGAATCAGATGGACCCTTACTCAAGATTTGGTTCAGATGTCAAGACTGATGATGCCACACACACACACCCCAAGAGAGTATGGAAAGTTTTATTACTCACATTGTGAGGCTTTCTGGGGAGAGCAAAATAGGACTCCCAAGCTGGTCTAAAAATGGCCTGAGAGAGCAGGGAAAGGAGACTGGGGTTTTATTGTGGTTGGGGGGGGAGGGGAAGGAGGAAAGTTACCCTGGGCTGGTTTGAGCCTCCTGCTGGTACCAAAGGAGACAGCACCCAGGATTTCTTATCAGCTTGCCTAAATATAAGGCACAAGAAGAAGAGAGAAGGTGAAGCTTAAAAGCTGCCAGCAATCATATGTCAAAAAACAGAGTCAGATTCTTTATTCAAATCCTTGACAACCCTTTATATTTGTGTATTGAATTTCACATTTTTCAAAGAATTTTCATGTTTTTTGCGATAGGTTTGATTTAAATGAAAGCGAGTTAAATGACTAATCAGGGAGACTCAATCAACTTTTCCTATAAAAATGCATTTTTATTTGATATTACCTTGCTACACATTTTTCAAAAACCAGCTTAGATGTTATAGAATTCATAGAATTGCAAAGGTATACACTATATCATGAATCTAATATTTTATGATCAGTTTTCTAGTCATATCAGAAAACTAAATGGTAATATGATTATTTTTGCCATAGGCAAATAAAGCAGATGCTAGTTTAGTCACAGTTTGATGAAGCATTGCTAACCCAAGAGGTGAATCAAGAATATGTGCGGGATATTGCTTTTATGCTGTACCAGGAAGACAGCACAGACACCCTCAAAGCCAGAATTGAACATAGAAAGTAACATTAAAATAGTTTAAAAATATGGTTTAAAAATGGATTTGGATTTTGTTTATTGTTTGTCTCTCCATATTAGAATGTAAGCCCTATGAGAAAAGAGATTTAACTTCTGTGTTCCTCTCTACTGTATCTTCAGGACAACAAACGCTGTCTGGTACGTGGCAGACACTTATGAATGAATGAATGAAAGAATATGTGATCCAAAGAGATTAAAGAGAACCAGACTTGAACCCACATTTTTTTATATATGAAAACTTAAACTTTTATTAACCATTGCACTCACTAAAATAAGAGCTGCACCTTTGGCCGGGAAAGAACCTATCCTAACCATTCCACGTGATAAAAAAAAAAAAAACAAGATGCTGGAAATGACTCTTGGAGGACCATTTTGTCTAGCTGCTCTGCATTACCAAGACATGACTCATGACTTCTCACAGGCAGGAGCAATCCCTTTGCAAGATTTAGGACTATATAAATTCAAATGCTAACATGAATAATCACATCCGCAGTAATAATTTTAAGTTGGATATAATACAGACAACCACCAGTTACCAAAAAAAATTTCAATTGAATAAAATACTCACATTTAAAAATTTTTAATGAATAAGTCAGACAAAAAAAGAGAAATACTGTATGATCTCATTTATATGTGGAATCTCAAAAAGCCAAACTCATACGAAAAAGCATTGCCAGGGCTTGGGGGGCAGGGTGGGATCAGGAGATGCTAGTCAATGGGTACAAACTTCCAGTTGTAAGATAAATAAGTTCTGGGAATGTAATGTGCAGTGCAGTGACTACTGTTAACAACACAGTAATCATATATTTGATATATGTTAAGAAATTTGATCTTAAAAGTTCTCACCACACACACACACACACACACACACACACACACACAGACTAGTAACTATGGGAGGTAACAATGTGTTAACTCACCTTGTGTGGTAAGCATTTCACAATATGTACGTATACCAAATCATCACATTATCCACCTTGAAGTGTTATATGTCAATTATATATCAATAAAGCTGGGGGTAAATATTTTTTAAAAATAAATGAAACTCCAGGGGAACCTGGGTGGCTCAGTCGGTTAAGCATCTGCCTTTAGCTCAGGTCATGATCCCAGGGTCCTGAGATCAAGCCCTGCGTCAGGCTCCTTGCTTGGTAGGGAGTCTGTGTCCCCCTCTCCCTCTGCCCACCCTGCCCCCCCGCTCATGCTTTCTTGCTCTCTCTCAAATAAATAAATAAAATCTTTAAATCAAAAAAATAAAAAATGAAAATTCTAAAAAATAAAACTTTTTAAAAATAAAAAAGAAATGAAATTCTTAATGAAAAATACACATAGTAATATCCACCCCCAAAAAAGGAATGTGAATATGGATATAGGCATAGAAGGTATCTAAAAGGGTAGAGCAAAGTTTTGTTCAATGGCTACTATTAGGAAGTGGAGTTTTGAAAGCGTGGCAGGAGCTAGGAAGAAGTGTAGAGCATACTGAAGACTTTTGCACATTACTTGATATGATTTTGAACTGGTTTAATTTCTTTTACATAAACATGGATTTGCTATTGGTTTTTTTATTTTTTTATTTTTTAAAGATTTTATTTATTTATTTGATAGAGAGAGACACAGCGAGAGAGGTAACACAAAAGGGAACACAAGCAGGGGGAGTGAGAGAGGGAGAAGCAGGCTCCCTGCCGACCAGGGAGCCCGATGTGGGGCTCGATCTCAGGACCCTGGGATCATGACCTGAGCCGAAGGCAGACGCTTAACGACTGAGCCACCCAGGCGCCCTTGTTATCCTTTTTAAATTTGCTATGATTACAACATATATGTAACAAGCACTCAGTATACATGAGTTAATGATGTTGAAAACATGCTTACTATGGCCACCCAGCCCAGTTTGCCTTAATATCCACCCTTTTATTGATCTATGTATTTATAGTTATACAAATATATGGTTTACATTTATATTTTTATAAAATAAATTCATACAAACATTTGCACTCATTTTCGAATTCTGTATCTCACACGAATGACTCAGCATGATTTCTAAAACTGGCACAAACAAAAGCTATTATCAAAAAAATAAAAAGTAAGCGCTGGTGAGGATGTGAAGAAATTGAACCCCTTGTGCACCATCAGCAGAAATATACAACAATGCAACCTCTGTGGAAATAGCATGGCGGTTCCTCAAAAAAACTAAAAATAGGACGACCATCTGACCCAGCAATGCCACTTCTGGGGATACACCCAAAGGAATTGAAAGCAGGGTCTCCAACAAGACATTTGTATACCCATGTTCATTGCAGCACTATTCACAATCACCCAAAGGTGGAAGCAAACCCAAACGTCCATCGACAGAGGCATCGATAAATAAAATCTGGTGTATACATCCAATGGAGTATTAGCCTTAAAAAGGAAGGAAATCCTATTACATGCTACAACATGGATGAACCTTGAGGACATCATGCTTAGTGAAATAAACCAGTCTCAGAAAGACAAATACCGTATGATTCCACTAATACTAGGTATCTAACGTAATCAAATTCATAGAGACAGAAAGGAGAGTGGCGGTTGCCAGGGGCTGGGGAAGGGAGCAACGGGGAGTTGCTGTTTAATGGGGACAGAGTTTCAGTTTTGCAAGATGAGAAATTCTGAAGATGTTTCACAACAATGTGAATATACTTAACACTACTGAACTGTACGCTTAAAAATGGTTAAAATGGCAAATTTTATGTTATGTGCTTTTTACCACAACTTTTAAAGAAAACATAAAAACTGGCACAAACAGTATTTTGTTCTCTTAACAATCCTTTGAGCTAATTATTAAACCCATTTTACAGGCAAAAAAAAAAAAAAAAAAACCCCTGAGGTTCAAGGAAGACATGGCAAGATCGCAGCTAAGATGGATCAGCCAGGCTGTGGCCCAGAACCCAATCAATAAGGCCTATCAAAACAACTGGAGTGCCTGGGTGGCTCAGTCGGTTAAGCGTCTGCCTTCGCCTCAGGTCGTGACCCTGGGGTCCTGGGATCGAGCCCTGCATCGGGCTCCCTGCTCCTCGGGAAGCCTGCTTCTCCCTCTCCCACTCCTCCTGCTTGAGTTCCCTCTCTCGCTGTCTCTCTGTCTGTAAAATAAGTAAATAAAACTTAAAAAAAAAAAAAAAACTACAGAAAAAAGTCAACATGGTGCCAGTCAACTCTGGTTTCCTGTTATGTATTAATGGGTGAAGTGTACATTGTTCCTCTCCCATCAAATTAAACAGCATTCCTAAGTGAGAATTAAAATAAACACTTCTTACTCGTCCCAGCCTGTCTCTGTTTGGTATTTTTGGCATATGTATGCAATTGCAGCCAGCTGATCATCTAAAACAAAATATTGCATGGCACTGTGCTACTTACTGGGAACAAGTCACTTATTTTATTAAATAAAGTGCAAATGCTTTTATATACCTTGAAAAAGGTTGTCCTGTTTCACTGAAATTTAGTCGAGCAAATATTTAAAGGATATCAATGCGAAAGAAAACCAACTTCTTGGCCTCCTCAGAGCACCAACTTTTGCCTGCTTTGTCCACCCACCTGCCTCACTCAGCCTGTGATCACAGGACACACCAATCCTAGTACAAGTTCTGTCACCACACTTAACTTCATTAATTTTTAACATAATGATCTGTAATTGTTTCTTCCCCTAGACTGAGAGCTCCAGCAGGGCTGGGACAGTGTTTTATTCATCTTTGTATCCCTAAGACCCAATCCCCTTCCCATGTGCCTGGACCATAGCAGTATCACTACGTATTTGTTGACGGACTGGATAAACGAAAAAATGTTTGGAACCTGGGGCTAGCCCTGACTCTCACGCGGGGGTGAGAAGTTCTAGTTCAATACTACACAACTCGGCAGAAATTCAAGCTGGCTTCTGGTCAATGTGACCTTGAACTACAGTTTAAGTAACTGAGCTTTATATTGTCCTAACAACTTCAGGCTCAAAACTCGGTACTCAAAAGTCCTCCTAGTCTTAGGGCTCAACTTTCTCTGAACTTTCTTCATCCCTCCCTCCATTTGCTCACTCATTCAACATTGTATTCAGCAGATGTCTATTAACTGGTTACTAAGTCTCATGCACCCTTCTGGGCACTAGGGATACATCAGTGGAGGGGAAGAAAACAGACAAGGATCCTTGCCCCCTTGGAGTATCTGGAAAGAAGAAAAAGTATATTGAGAATTCCACTGGTGGTCAGGCTGGGAAGGGGAGACCTCATGAGAAGGTAAAATCTCAGCAAGCATATAAAGGGGGTAAGGGAGTGAGTCAAGCAGGAGCCAGGACAATGGAATTCCAGTTTGCATTCGAGCTACTGCCAACACTCGAAGGCTGGAGGTAGCCTGGCATGTCCAAGAAGTAGAGTCAACAGTGGGAGAAGAGCTGTGGCAGGTGAGGCCAGAGAGGGGGAGCTACTGTATAGGCATGAGCTCACCCCTTCAACCACGTCTCCTCTTTGCTTCATCTCGACCGTGTATTGCAATCCGGGGAGCCCAAAGTCAGAGAGACCCGGACCAGTCTTCCCTTTCCACCTTGTACCCACTCTGTAATCTTGGGAAGTGGCTCCCTCCTACCTGTGAAATAAGCACTTTATGCAAGTGGTCAGTTGATCTTTCGAAATGCTCTGTGACACCGGGAAAACGCATTTCCACTGTAAAGGTTAAAAACTGAGGCTTATAGGTTTCTTTCAAGAGAACTCAGGAACATGCTCAGAACAGTCAGCTTGGGAAATGACTGAATTGGGATGCGAACTCTGGTCCTCTGATCCCAAAGCCTGTGTCCTTCCTCACTACCCATGAGCTGTTCTCTACACGTGTCAGAGTCTGCTACGTAATAAGTGCTCAATAAATGTGATTCCTTTCTCTCTCATCACCTTGATGAGTTCCCTGAGGTCGTCTGCCTTCTTGGAAGATCTCTGAGTGCTCCTCAGCAGCTCATTTCTCATGAGCACCCTCTTATTTCCCAGAACAAGCCCATCAGTGCCGAATGCCTGTCTACTGTCATGGCAGCCTGCCCTGGGGCAGGTCATATCTTCACTTGTAAACTGGGTGTGATGATGATGCCTGCATGTTCTGATGATGGACACGTCAGACAGAATCCCTGGAAGGTATTTCTCACAGAGCTTCCAGCCTCTAAGAGGCACTTGACACTAGGTAATCATCATGCCTTCCAGAACTTGCTTTTTGCCTCCCCGGCTGGCCTCACCAGCAGTAGACTGAGCCAGCCCCACTCCAAAGGTGGGAGGGGGGCGCAGGGATTGTGGGTTATTACCCCCTGGAGCCTCCTCAGAAATCCTTCCCATCGCTGGCCATGGCACCAGACGTGACAAATACATCTAATGCTCTAAACAAGCATGTATATTTGATACTTTTAATGTTTCAGCTACAAATGTGAGGGAAAAAAAGGCAACTAACTCCATTGGGGCCAATTTAGACTGTTTATGTACTTACAGTTTTCCTGGAATTCAAACACTGGAAATACAAGTTCACTAATCTTTTTTTTTTTTTTTAAAGATTTTATTTATTTATTTGAGAGAGAGAATGAGAGAGAGAGCACATGAGAGGGGGAGGGTCAGAGGGAGAAGCAGACTCCCTGCTGAGCAGGGAGCCCGATGCGGGACTCGATCCCGGGACTCCAGGATCATGACCTGAGCCGAAGGCAGTGGCTTAACCAACTGAGCCACCCAGGCGCCCACAAGTTCACTAATCTTTACAATCTACACCACTTTCCCTTTTAGAAGATTAGTACAAACAGGGCTGTGGGCGTGGGTGTGAGTGATACCTCAGCTCCAGGAGGTATCACTGCCCCGTGAGTCCTCGTGGGGCTGGGCAGCCGGTGACCCTAGTGACAAAAAAGGACAGATGTGCACCCATCCCCCCCGCTGCTGTGCGTGTCGGCTGCTGGGCTCTCAGCTGCCACCTTCTCTGGAGAATTGGCCTTCCCAAAGGGAGCTCCAGCCAGACCCAGGAAGCCAATGGAAGGGGGACAAAATGGTTAACATGTAGACACGTTGGATGAGTGTTAGCAATCATCTTCGTCGCCAGCGCGGGTGGTCCTTCATGACTGGCTGGCCTGAGGCTGCATGAGAGCCTGGCTCCTGGTCCTAACACAGGACTCTTCCCACTGAATGACATTATGGATCCAACCCAGCTCTGTCTCAAGATTGTGATTTTGACCCAACCACTCTCTCAGTCAAAATTCAGATGTAGCTCCCAAGTTGGCATTCTTTCCAGACTGAACAAAAGTTATGAGTCATGGAGAAAGGAGTCCAAGAAGAGACTCAGATTTCCAAATCCAAACCTCAGAAAAATAGAAGCAAAATGTTTTCTTTGGAGAACACACATCCCTGCCCTGAAAAAAAATAAATAAAAAATCTCAATTTCCAACACTTAAAGCATAACCTATCAAAATAGCTGGACTGGGCTGAGTATATTGCCGCTGTGATAAATTTCACAATGATTTAATATCATTTTAAACAATTCACATTTTAAATTATGTCAGTGACTCCAAAGACGGAATAGTCCTATAGTAATATACATCTACTTGTGTGTGAAATATGTCCTTGTTTCCCTAAAAGAAGGCTTGCAAAAGGATTTAACTCAGAACTACTTGAATTGATTTAATTTGACTATTTGGATGCCTCAATTTTCAGCAAATTGGCCACTTTCTATATAAATCACCTTATAACATTAAAAGATACTAAACAATGATAATGCTTATTAAGGCATAACCCTATTTCAAGCAAATTCTTTTAATATGGGAAATATATTTTCTTTCTCTAAAGATAATAGTAAATGCTTGGAATTTTCCGTCGTTGAACTAAAAGAACATTAGAGCCCCATCTGGTGGATTTGATGCTTATTCAGGAAATAAAATGAAATTTTTTACCAAGCCATTTACTGAGCACTGTGCTGGGTTATTGCTTTCAGAATGTGGATGTTAATCTCTGTCTCTTTGTTTTCCATTCAGTGTGTAAATCCTTCTGAGTAGTGGACTTGTCCCTCCAACATCCGCCCACCCCCTCTCTCTTGTCCTAGAGAAACAGCCTTCAGCTAGACAGTGATTAACACAGTTCTCTATATAATAAACATTATAAAAAGAATAACATTTCAAAAGGATATATGATCACAAAATAGAGAGATTATAAAATTTAATCACATAATTACATCACAGCATAAATATTAGATGTGATACATAGACATAAATTATCAAATTTATAATATTAAAACATATATATATTAAACTTCATATATACCTTATAAGTACATATAAGATACACTATCAAGCATAGACAAGTTTCAGGAAGAGAATAATAAGGGCCCTCATTGTCTCAACTAAGAAGATAAGACTATCTACTAAGGTAGAAGGAAGGCAGCTAGGCAAAGGACTGGAATAGTTGAGAATGGGGCAGAAGGAGAGCTCCTTTCAGAAAAGTAAAAATAATAATAATAAAAATTTTTAAGTCAGATGGTATTAGGTGTCCAGCTAGGATTAAAGGGAGACGAGGGGGTCGGGGGGTGGGGGGAGAGACACCACGTTTATCTGGTTACTGTAAATATCAGCAATTTAGCAATATTTGACACTGGAGTTCTGCCAAGTGTATGCATTTAGAGTATTTATAGCAGGTGGAACACAACCGGACCACCAGGTTTTTGAGAGTGCTCTGAATCTTAGGACCTCTTTTCCCTCTGGTCCACTGGCTGGTTCTTTCTATTTATTCTGTCTGTCCTTTCTCTACCACTTAACTTCTCTTGACTCACCATTTCCATGACTCCTTCTTGACTTTACCTAGAACCCAGCCCATCAGGAGTTTCCCGTACCTCATTTTTCATAATAACCTTTGGGTTTCAGCAAACTTTCTCTGTGATGAGGGGAAGTTTGACCAGCTTATTGAATGGCAGTCCTTAGGTCAAATTCCCATTCTTGGTCCATAACAGGAGTAGGGCGGGAGGTGAGGATGCGATCACACCATGCCCACTGGCCTCCCCTTTCATCAGTGACTGTGGACAGAGGCTTCCTCCAAAGGGGGCTATAGTACCCCTTTGTAAAAAGTAATATTTCACCACATCACTTCCCATTCAAATCTCTTCAATGGTATCTCAGGTATCATATGGTAGACATTTTGCGATCTGCTTGTCCGATACATTCCTTCTTCCAATTTACAGATCGGTACTCTGCATTCTCCATAAGTTGCTTGTGGAGCTCGTGAGCAAGAATCAAACCTTACTCCCTTTCGTCGTGTGGAGTAAAATAGAAGTTTCGAATGTGAAAATTAACAGATACGATCCAAAGTTTCTATGACTTCTGTCAAGTTATGAAAGTTATGAGGCTCAAGCCGAAACACCATCTAACTTTTCTAGACCAAATAGTCTTTTTAAAAAAAATGTAACTACCAGAAATGGAAACATGCATAATCCACTTACTTCAACCAGCGTCTTCTGAGTACACAGATGGCCACAGGACTGAGCTGGATGACTCCGCAAATAAGAAGAAAATTTACACTCCATGATGGAGACTGATGGGCCTCTCCATCTTTAATTCTGTATTATACTATCTGTTCTCCTTTTCTGTGTATATTATGGGCAAAAGAAGCCAAACAGAGCTGAACCCAACATGCTCAGAAAGTATGCTGTGTTTTCCAAAAAGTTCTTGAAAACATCTAACCTGGGAGCTTCCCGCACACCTCACTCGGGCCCCAGATGCAGGAGTTTAGTTCCAGACATCATGCTATGAGGCAGTTGTAGGCATAATATGGCCCGTTCATGAGCGAGAAAGGACTATAACAAGGCGATGTTTTTTACTAGAAGCTTCGACAGCGACAAGAGACTCTTAGAAATCTCCAGCTCTCAAAACCCTCCATTTTACAAATATAGAAAGTATGTTTCAAGGAAGTGAAGAGTTTGGACCGAGGCCACATGATGAACAGCAACGTGGGGTCCATGTCTTCTGGAGGTGCCGTCCCTATCTGACCTGGAGAAGAGGAGACTCGGAGAGACAGATGGCCAACGACTGGAAAGGCCATCAAGGGAGAGAGAAGCTGCCTTTTCCCCCAGCAGCCCCCGCACATGAAGAAGGAGCCAGCACGCCAGCTTTTCCCTCCTTTTGTCACATATTAAATCAACTCACACTTGTTCCCTCCTCCCATCATGCAAACAGCATAAGTGATGTAGGAAATAATGAAAGATGTTTTACACGGTGAGCTGCGTCCTGCTTTCCCCGTGACTCACCAAGTGCTCTGCTTCTAGTCATCTCACCTTCTTCCGGTTCCAATTCTCTTTTAGTAAAGTTGGCCTGCTTTCATTTTCCACTCTTTGTCCCCAGAGGTATATAAAAGTCAGGATTTTACTGTGGTGCAATACTATCACTACTTTTTAGTGAAAAGCAAGGCATAGGAACAAAGAAATATCATCTGTGTTCTTCTCAATTATTTACTATTTTTTAAGCAAGGTTTCATCTAGTGGAAGTTGTGCTCGTTCCTCACTGGTTGCCTTAGCTCCAAATCCGCCTTTCTTTGCCCTGCTTTATACCACTGGAATTGGACCCTGGAGATGTTCCTCCTCCGCCAGTTAGCTCGATGTTTGGCTTGGCCAACAGGGGGCGCCGGAGGGACACTGCCTGGCGAAGCAGGAGGCGGGGACTGTCCCCTCCTCTGCAGCGCTCACCTCCGCAGCCTCAGACCAGCTGCTGCCCAGGCCCCCGGGGCGTGTCCCCTGTCCCCGGGACTGTTTTGTGGCTTTCATGCCCTCACCAAAGAGGACTGGATCCAAACTGGTGGAGGGCAGGGATCTCTTCTTCTAAGTTCTTTTCTTGCTCACATTCCCTCCTTCATAGCTGTAGTAGCTGCGTTCTGTGTTTGCTCTCTGCGTACTCCACTAGGGCTTTATTTCATCTAGGGAACTGCCTTTTTACTAAGTAACAATTCTTTTTTTTTTTTTTTTTTTTTTTTTAGAGAGAGGGAGAGATGGGTGGGGAGGAGCAGAGGGAGAGAGAGAATCTCAAGCAGCCTCCATGCCAGCACAAGCCCCAGGCGGGTTTGTATCTCACCACCCTGAGATCATGACCTGAGCCAAAATCAAAAGTCGGTCGCTTAACCTACAGAGTCACCCAGGTGCCCCGAGGTAACAATTCTTTGTATTAAATGTTACCTACTTAAATTCCTGGCACGGTTGCTGTACCTTAGCTGAATCTCTTTCAGTGTGACTCTGGCTCAAAATCCTTTT
This sequence comes from Halichoerus grypus, assembly GCF_964656455.1. Lineage (NCBI taxonomy): Eukaryota > Metazoa > Chordata > Mammalia > Carnivora > Phocidae > Halichoerus > Halichoerus grypus. The sequence goes on along the minus strand of NC_135715.1, from coordinate 13,093,517 downwards.
TCTGCCCTACCCTCTACCTCCATAGAAAATTAATTGCACCTTTACTCATTTTTATTTCCAAAGTCTTTGAAAAACCTTACTCCATTTTTCATTCCCAGGACCACCCACTCTGACCCAGAACCACATTATCTCATATGTAGATTTGTTTCTACCTTTTTCTGGTGTCTCTCTTTCCATATAACCAACGCAACATTGTAAAAGTAACCTTTCACCACATCAGTTCCCATTCAAATCTCTTCAATGGTATCTCCCTGAATACAGGGAAAATATCAAACTTGGTAGCTGGATGTGACACAATACATACATAGCCCCATCTTTGGGGGGACCATTATTCTGCCTCATACAGAGGAAATATATATATATAAAATAATATATCTTTTTATATATTATTTTATATTTTTTAAATTATATTTTAATATAATTTTAATATAATATTTTAATTATATGTTTTATATATAAATATATGTGTGTGTATAGACACACACACACACACATATATATATATGGCAGAGAAAGAGAGAGAGAGAAATTCATTTCAAGGAATTGGCTCACACAGTTGTCAGGGGCAGCAAGTCCAAAATCTCAGGCAGAAGTTGAAACTGCAGTCTCGTGGCAGAATTTCTTCTTCTTCAGGGAAACTTCAGTGTTTGCTTCCGATCTTTCAACTGATGGGATGAGGCCCACCCAAATTATTGAGGGTAATCTCCTTACGATCGACTGATTCTAGATGCGAAGCACACCTACAAAATACCTTCCAGCAACACCTAGAAACGGGTTTTGATTGACTAACAGGGTACTATAGCCAGGCCAAGCCGACACATAAAACTAACCATCAACATGGCAAGGAAGAATTAAGGTTTCAGATGGAATTAAGGCTGTTAATCAGCTTACCTAAAAATAAGGAAATTGTCCTGGATGATCCAGGTGGAATCATTAAATGTGGAAGAGGGAGGCAGAAAAGTCAGTGTCGGAGGGCACTTAGTACTTTAACAGAAGGTCATTATCTTACAACACCTCTTTCTTACCACTGTTTTGCTTTGTGATTTAACACATGCAGTTAGTTCTTTACACTTTCTGACAATACATCTTTTCTGCTCAGTAGCGTAAAGTCCATCAGGGCTGGTATTTCATGTTAAACTCCTTTATATCCCCAACACCCAGCAAAATAAGTCATGTGTATCTCACACACACACACACACACACACACACTCACGGGGACATGGCCAGAGTGAATGTCAATGACTAAAGTGTACTAAGATAGTAACTACTCTGTACCTTCATACATAAGGAAGAAAAATGAGGGTAGGTTTGTGCTGGAAGATATGTATAGTATGAAGCTATAGTAATTAAAACAGAATGGTATCCAGTTGCACTGTGTATTTGCAGTTCAATCATTCCTTTCGCCACATAGGATTCCATGGTATGAAGATACCACATTTGACTTATCCATTCTACCATTGGCGGACATTAGGATTGCTGTTTATTTTGGATTATTACATACAGTCATCTGAGAACTCTTACAGGTCTTTTGGTGAACATATGTATTCATTTCTGTTGCGAATGTACCTAGTAAGGGTCATTTTAATTTCGAAATCCTACCTATAAAAACAATTCTGAACATTCTCAAAGAGGCTGATATTTTTAAATTCTGAGTTCCGGACTCAAACTTTTAGGAAGAGCCCTTTACTATCTTCCCTTATCTGAAAAATAAATAAATTTTTGTGAAACAAAGGGCCCCAAACATTGAAATGTACCCAAATATTAATAGCATAGAAAGTGTACTAGAAAAGAATATTAGCACTTAACTGATTTGTACCTTCGGCTCAGCATTGTGAGTTTTATTTTGGGGAGTGTTCAAATTCTGATTTCCTTAATATACTTTAATCTTTACAGAAAATGGATTCTGGCGGCCAGAACCAAAAGCCAAGCAATTTTTGCCTCAGTTCAGTCCAAATTCACTCTCCAGAGGGCTGGTTGATTGACGGTTATGTTGAAGGAGCATAAAAATAAGATTTTTCCAGTTGTCAGTGATCCATCTGCAGCTTTTCTTTCCCAGAACACGCCAGCCAAGAGCAGGACAGTCAAGGGATATGGGTAACAATGTTAATGAGTGGAAATACAAAATGGCACAGCCACTTTGGAAGATAGTTGGGGTTTCTTATGAAGCTAAACATAGTCTTACCATATGCTCCAGCCATCATGCTCCTTGGTATTTTTCCAAATGAACTTTAAATGTATGTCCACACTAACCCCTGCACACAAATGTTTATAGCAGCCCATTCATAACTGCCCAAACTTGGCGGCAACCAAGATGTCCTTCAGTGGGTGAAGGGATAAACAAACTATGGTACATCTATACACAATGAAATATTATTCAGAGATAAAAAGCAATGAGCTATTAATGCTAATGGGGTACCCTTATGATATCACACCCATTAAGATGGCTACTATTTTTAAAAAAATTTTTAACAGAAAAGAACAAGTGTTTGTAAAGATGTGGGGAAATTGGAATACTTGTGCACTGTTGGTGGATGTGTAAAGAGGTGCAGTCACTATGGAAAACAGTGTGATGTTGCCCAAAAAAATTAAAGTAGGGGCGCCTGGGTGGCTCAGTCGGTTAAGCATCTGACTCTTGATTTCATCTCAGGTCATGATCTCAGCATCATGAGATCAAGCCCCGAGTTGGGCTCTGCACTGAGCATGGAGGCTGCTTAAAATTCTCTCTCTCCCTCTCCTTCTACCTCTCTGCCCCCCGCCCCAGCTCACACGTGCATGCTCTCTCTCTCTCTTTCTCTAAAAAAAAAAAAAAATTAGTTAATTAAAAATAAAACAATATGACCCAGCATCAGGGTCTTAAGGTGATATTTGCACACTCATATTCGTAGCAGCATTTTTCGCATTAGCCAAAGGATAGAAGTCACCCAAGTATCCATGGATAGGTGACTCGATAAACATTCAAACAAAATGTGGTATACATGCAGTAGAATAGCATTCAGTCTTAAAAAGGAAGGACATTCGGACATTTGCGACAACATGGATGAACCTTGAGGACATCAGGCTGAGTGAACTAAGCCAGACACAAAAAGACAAATACCCTGTGGTTCCACCTGTACGCGGCACATGGAGTAGTCGGATTAACAGAGAGAAAAAGTAGAACGGTGTTTGCTGGGGGGCTGGTGACTAGTGGGGAATGCGGAGTTATAGTGCAGTGGGTACAGGGTTTCAGTTTTGCAAAATAAGACAGTGGAGGTGGATAGTGGTGATGGTTGCACACACTAAACCGTACACTTAAAAATGGCTAAAATGGTAACCTTTATATATTATATATATAATTACATTATATAAGTTATATATAACATATAAATTATTTATATAATATATATTATATATGTAATATATATAATATAATATATTATATTATATTATAATACATAAATATATTTTATATTTATATATTATATAAATATATATATTATAATATAATATAATATATAATATAACATATAACATATATAAAAATATATTATATATATTTTACCACAATTAAAAATAATTTAAAGAAGGAAGGAAGGGGCCACCAAGCTAAGAAAAACATGGAGGGAACTTAAACGCATGTGGCTAAATGAGAGAAGTCATTCTGAACATCTATAAACTCTGTAATTCCAGCTGCATGACATTCTGGAAAAGGCAAAACTATAAAGATAGTAAAAAAAATCAGTGGTTGCCCAGAGTTCGAGGGAGAGGAAGTGAGTGATGTGTAGGTAGGTCACAGGGGATTCTTAGAGCAGGGAGACTATTCATCTGTGTGATGTTTTATAGGTGGATACGTCTCGTTACACAGTGGTTGAAACCCCAAGAGCCCTACAACACAAAAAGTGAACTCGAATGTAAATGATAGACTTTAGTTAATGATAATGTATAAATACTGGTTCATCAACTGTAATAAATGGACCGCACTGTCTCAGTCAGTTCTGGCTTAACAAAATACCCCAGACTGGGTGGTTTCTAAACAACAGAAATTCATTGCTCACAGTTCTGGAAGCTGAAAGTCGAAGATGAGTGTGCCACCATGGTCAGGGGAGGGCCCTCTCCTGGTTGCAGACTTCTGGTTGTCTCTTCACATGGCAGAAGGGGAAAGGGGGAGGGGAAAGGGATCTCTCTGGAGCCTCTTTCATAAGGGCGCTCATTTCATCCGGCCCCTCATGACCAATCACCTCCTAAAGGTTCCATCTCCTGCTACCATCACCTTGGGCATGAGGTTTTCAACAGATGAATTTCAGGGACCACCAACTTTCCGACCATAGCACACGCCAATGCAAGATGTTATTAATAGGGCAAATTGTGGATTGGGGGAATGGGCTTACAAGGGAACTCTATAATTTCTGAGCTATCTCTCTGTAACCTAAAACTGCTCTTAAAAAATAAAGTTTATTATTATTTTGTTAAAGTCTTTGGCCCTGTGGCCCCACCAGAGGAATCCTGGAAATGGAGCTTTCCAAAGCTTCTTTTATCTCTGGGCAGTGAGGTCACTGTTATTTTAGTGCTCACCAAAGCCCCCCTCACTACCTCTGGTGCCTTTGCCCTGCCAGCCCTAGCTTCTTCCACCCTCCTATTTGCCCAGCACGGTCTGACCTCACCTTGATTCTGTCTGAATTATATTGCTGTCATGATGGCAACCCCACTCCCATGTCTCCTGATGCCAACCTGGCCACTGACAGTGATCTTTGGTGGGGAGGACCCTATCTCTCCCACCAAGAGAGATAATAATTACAATACTTACAGAGTGACTGAACAGGGGACCCTAATTTCCTACTGAGGTCTTTGATACTCTTTGGTTAGGTTTTAGCTATTCACAGGCTGCCCCTGGAATTAACCAAGGTGTCATATGAGTGACCCTAAGCAGAATCACAGACAAAATATCCTCTTGGGCCAGCACTAAGGCAATGATCAGAGAGGGAGATTACGCCTTCTGCCTCCTCCTATCTCTGATCTCCCAATCACCAAGAACACCACCAAACACATGGAAGGTCTAATGTCTTAATAACTTCATAGTTAGCCACTTCAAAGGCCTTGAAACTTTTTCCCAATGGGATCATTGATTCGACATGAAATAGACCCCTTAGGAATCTGCCATAACATGCCACGGTTCTCTGGCACTAGCGTTCCCAAGCGCTGGTCTGTGGCAAGGCTCTTAAAATTAGACACAAAACAAGAGAAACAAAGATCGTGTCGTGAGTATTTTCACAAAGCCAAACTTTAAATGTAAAGGATTGCCTTTTGCTGTAGATTAAATTCTCCCTCCATGCAGGGAGAGGTAAGGGTAGCTAAATGTCAGTTTGTTAATGAAACGATGATGATAGAAGACAAAAGTCATTTTTTTAAAAGGCCTCATTTGGCTAAATAGGAGGCCGGTAAGCCTCTGTTGATCCCGGAAGGTTTTTTTGGAATTCTCCTGATCCATAACAATCTGGATCCTCACACTCAGATTCGGTGCCCAGTCAAGACCTAACAAACCAGGCCCCGAAATACTAAATCGAATCTTCCAGTTAATGGGAGCAGGTGTCGGGGCCAAATCACCAAAGGTCTGCCATAGGAATAACCTACTTCTCATAGCATAGCAATCTGTAGGCTTCATGTGGCTTTAAACATCATAGCTTATGCAAGATCTGCTTATCCTTGTAGAGCTTTAAGGAAGCTTGAGCTGAGACCATTTTCCAGGAAGACCATCCCACAGGGCTGGAGGGGAGAACATTACCCCTACTTGGAAAACAAGGGCTCATTGGCTGCAGAAGAATCCCCTGTGGGCTGCCCCACTAGCAATTGCCTTTTTTTGCAATCCAAAAAGTAAAATAACTCAATTTTATTAGTCACTAGCCAAGACTTTTGGCTATTAGTCATTAGCCAAGTTTTATATTAAAATTGGCATCATGGAAAATGTTGGCTTGTCAAAAATAAAAGGAAAGTTCTTTACCCATATCCATTTTCAAATTGGTTCATTATTTCTCTCAGGCTTTGTGTAATGATTCATTCAGTGAACTTGGATCCCTTTCTTAGTATCCTTGAAAACAGAAGGGAGGTTGCTATTAATTAGTATAACCATTTTAGAGACAAGAAAATGGAAACAGAGACATGGTCTCGTCAGTGGACATACAGACCAAGCTGGAGAAAATATCCCTTCGCCCAACAGCATAGCACCTTCCCTGCAATCAGACCACACTGTCTCTTAGAAAAAAGCTCCTAGAAGTAAATATGTGATCTTAGTGTAAACATAATCCTTTGGCTTCTAAGATTCTCCATCAGATCAATGTGCATTTAAGTCCTGTATCTGATCAAATGATATAATGAATAGCAGAGGTTTTCAACTGTGCTGCATAGAGAAGACCCATATAGAGGGAAAGAAGGTATAGGAATGGGTGGGGGCATTGCAAAGGTTGAAACTTCGCCCCTTGTTCAACCAGAGCAAACCCACCTTTATATTTTCTTACATCTTCTGTATCTGTGTAGTGGCTCATTTCAAGAAAAAACCCATTCCTTTAAAAAGAAAAGTTTATGGGGCACCTGGGTGGCTCAGTCGTTAAGCGTCTGCCTTCGGCTCAGGTCATGATCCCAGGGTCCTGGGATCGAGCCCCGCATCGGGCTCCCTGCTCCGTGGGAAGCCTGCTTCTCCCTCTCCCTCTCCCACTCCCCCTGCTTGTGTTCCCTCTCTCGCTGTCTCTCTCTCTGTCAAATAAATAAATAAAATCTTAAAAAAATAAATAAATAAATAAATAAAAATAAATAAATAAATAAAAAGAAAAGTTTGCAAATCACTCATAAATATTAAAACATTTTCCAAACCATAGGTACTATGCAAATATAGATATAGATTTTTCTACTAGATACACACAAAGAGAATGAAGTCTATTCATTAGCAGGGATGGCAAACTAACATTCACTGAATATCCATTTTACAGAATAAAAAAATGAAGTAAATCCCCACATCTAGGAGTATTTGAGAATGACTAATTCCAGAGCCTGCATTTTTTTCTTCTTCATCAATTTCTCTGACCTTTCAGCCAATGCATATGTCCAGCCTTTCAGAAAATTCAGCACTGTACTCCTGCTTCCAAAACATCCTCAGGGGCTCAGCATGAGTTGAGGTTGGTCATTTGGTCTTTTACTGCTGTTAACAGTATTATCATGCTGTAGGGGAGAAAAATAATTCTCCTTCTAGCCTTCCAAGTTCTTATTTGAGACCCTGTAATAAAAGACAGATTAACAAGGGCAAAAAAAACCCCAGAAGTTTATTAACACTTAACATCATATAAATATGGGAGAGAGTCAGGGGAAAATGAGTTAACTCCTTAAGGTGGCTTAGAATTCAGGCTTAAATACAATCTTAATAGGGAAAGGGGAGAGGGATGTAGGCCTCTTCAGGGAGAGGAAATGATTTTTAGGAAAGATGAATGGGATCTTAGAAGAACAGATGGGAGGTATGGTAGTTTGTGACAAAGTCTGTCTGGGTGTGGGGTGGACCTCTAGTCTGCTTTACTGTGACAAGAGTCAGTCTTCCTTGGTTGGGGAAACTCCCAGAAAGCCCATCTATGACAACTGAGCTCTGTTTGGAGGAGCTGAAGCCTCTCCCTGCTGTTTATCAAGAGCCGACAGCTCAGAATAATCACTAGACCAGAGGGGTATGTTCTGGGGAGGCATGTCCTGAGCTCCTCTGGGCATATTTGGGGGGTCACATTCTGCAACTCTCCAACACCAACTGTCAAGTACATGTTTTTAAATTAGTTTTTAAAAACACTTACTATTTCTTTTCCAAAATAATACGTGACCGTTTTGTATAATGTTTTCCTGAATCCGTCAATAGCAACAGCTCATTAGGCTGGTCCCCCGTGGTGTGTATTAGCCCCAAAGCATAAGAAATAGCCAAAAGTTCCAATCTCTAAAAGTGCTTTATTCAGTCTGCACTGCATTTTCCTTTTCTTCACCGGCTAGAGCCCACATAGATGCAACCGTCCGTTGCTTGAAAAACAATTGTCATCTTTTGCAATAATACTGATGAGGAGCCTTATTTTTAACTCCAATCTAAAATACATTAGGGGAGCCATCTAGCGTTTCAAAGTTGGCATTTAGGAGTTACATAGAACATCCCTCCTCCCTAAATTTGATTTACCATCTGTGTTCATTCTCAATGTTCCGAAGCATCAACACAGGGTATATATTTCATTTTGGGGAGAAATAAGATTAAAAATAAGAGCTCTTTAAGCTGCCTCACACCTGATTCCCTGGTATTTGGAACAAGGAACTTAGCTCCATGGTTACTGCCAGTTCCTTCTTGGGGACCAGGGACAGCAAGGTAACACAGAAACAGTTGGTGCATTTGAGATAAATACATTACATGTTCAGAAGCCTCCTAAACAGGAAACCTGGAATATAATTAGCTCTTTTCCTACACCAAAATAGGGTCAAACTTGGATATAGGCATGCAGGTAACAGTCTACTTGCTGAAATTCCAGGAGCATCAGGAAGGCCCCCAAATAGCTTCCTCCACCTTCTGCTTCATGCTTGCTAATTTCATAGCAGCTCTATTGGGATGTAATTGACACAGCATAATCTGCATATATTTAATAAACTGTGCAAGTCCATGAGTTTCAGCATATGCACATACCAAAAACTATCACCCCAATAAAAATAATGAATATTTCATTACCCACAAAATTGTTCATTGCCCCCCAAATTGTCATTGTGCCCCTTGGAAATCTATCTCTCTCTCATCTTCTCCTCCCCTGCTCATCAGCAGGTAACCACTGCCCTGCTTTCTATCATTACAGATTGGTTGGCATTTTCTAGAATCTTATAAAAATGAAATCATATAGTATGTATTCTTGTCTAGCTTTTTCCCTCAGCCTAGTGATCTTGAAATTTTTCCATGTTGTTACATGAATCAATATTTTTTTGCTCTTTATTGATAAGCACTGTTCCATTATAGGGACATGCCACAATCTGTTGATCCATTCACCTTTTGATGGATATTTGGATTATTTCTGGTATAGGTTTTAACAAATAAAGCTGCTGCAAATGTATGTGTATAAGTCTTTGTGCAGACACTTACTTTCATTTCTCTTAGCTAAATTCCCAGGAATGAAATTACAGTTTATGTGGTTGGTATTTGTATAATGGCCTGTTTTCCAAATGGTGGTATCATTTTGCATCCCACCAGCAATGTATGAGTTTCAGTTGCTCCAAATCCTTGCCAACTCTGTTATTTTCAGTGTTTGGATAAAATATGATTTTATCTCTTCCTTTTCCATGTGTTGACCTTTGATTTCTTTTCCTTGCTTTGTTTTACTCACTAGAAAACCTCCAATACAGTGCTGAATAAAAGTGGTGAGAGAGGCCCTCATTGCCATGTTCCTCATCTGAGGGAGGAAGCATTCACCCTTTCACCATTAAGTATTATGTTAACTACAGGTTTTTCATAATGTCCTCTATCAGGATGAAAAATTTGCTTCAATTCCTAGTTTCTTAGAGTTTTTATCATGAATAAATATTGCATCTTGTCACATGCCTTTTCTCTACCTATTGAGATGATGATATGATTCCTTTTTTTTTTAATAGATTTTATTTTTTAAGAGCAATTTTAGGTTCACAGCAAAATTGAGTAGAAGATACACAGATTCCCCATATTCTTTTTATTCTGTTAAAATGGTAAATTGATCTTCAAATGTGAAACCAACGTTACATTCCTGGGATAAACCCCACTTGGTCATGACACATTATCCCTTGAATATATTGGTGGTTTGACTTGCTAAATTTTTTTTTCAGAATGAAGCACCTGAACAAATTTTGATGAAAAATGGGGAAGAAAACTTGACAGTTCTAGGTGAATAAACACAGCATCAAGGGATAAACAGGAGGAAAGAGACATTACCTGTTTTAAACTTTTGAGAAGGTAATCCTAGCCAAAGACTAATGGTTTGAGAATTCCCATCAGTTTTCCCACCTGACTGTCAGATTGAAAATGCTAGACCGTACATTCCAAGCATTAATCTATGCACTTAAAAGACAAAAGAATCAGTTAAGGTGAAGAGAATATCAGATCATAGCTTCATTATGGATAAAACTAGTTAGTTCGAAAATCAGCTAATTCCAAAAAGCAGTCAAGCCATCGTTGTTACCACATTGACTAAACAAATAGTTAATTGAATGTGTATCCTCTTTCCATTTTTCAGCTTTTATTTATAATGTCGCATAGGCCTCTTACTTTTTCAGGGACCAGATCAAATTTATAATAGAAATAGAACAAAGTTAAAAATAAAGGAAATTTTACCAAACATCATCCTATAAACAGGATTGTTTATTCATCAGGAAGTTTTAAAATAAATTCTTTTGGTTATAAATGATAAGAATTTGCAAAGAAACCCAATAAATATAAAGCCTCCCCCTCTCTTCCCATGCCTCTTACCCACTCCCACTCTTCCATCTGCCTGGACTCCAACACACAGAACAGGAAGAGGTTGGAAACCTACCAGTTCCACAGTTTTGGCAAGACTTCCAGGAGCCATAGGTTCTAGGCTTAAGGATTAATGTTCCTAAATCTTGATGACATCATAACATATTACCGAGAATTTGGGGCATAAAGGAGTCATTGTAAGTAAAAAGTCTTGGGGTCATTTTTCTGCAAAAATATGTTTGCCAAGAAGTTTAGCCAAAGAACAGTTTAATCTAGACCAGCTAATTTCTGTAAGAAGACATGTATTTTCCATTGTACACATCTCTAGTAAGCTTCAATCTCTCTTGTCCTTCTCAATTCCTTCTTCCTCTCACACTTCTGTCCCCCTGCCCCCTCTCCTTTCTCTCTGTCACTGCTTTCTCTCTCTCTCTCTCTCTCTCCTTCTCTCTCTCTCTCTCTCTCTCTTAAATAGAACAGTAGTTAGGAGCATGGACTCTTGATCTGACTCTGGCTCAAAATCTCACTTTGTCACTTTTTAGTAAAGTGACTTCAGCCACTTAACTTCTCCACTTCTCTGTGCCTCAGTGTCCTCATCTGTAAAAGTGAGGATAATAATTGTTCTTACCTCATAAGAATGTTAAGAGAATTAAGTAAGTTAATATATAAAAACATTTAAATTAAGCCCTGGCACTTAGTAAATTCTCCGTGAGGATTAGCTGCCATCATCATCATCATCATCATCATCATCATCATCATCATCACCATCATCTAAGTGAGAAACACTGACTCCCCTGGAAGGGTGGAAAGGGAGAAGCCCTTCAACTTTTCTGCATTGCTCTTGCACTCAGCTTCTGTTCTGATCACTCCTAGGTGTTAAGTACAAATTTGAGATCCCCTAGAAAGAAATACTTTCTGAGTAGCCTTAAGAAGCCAGCCAGCAGGTCTCTTAGAACAGAGCAGAGCAAGGACCAGCTTGTCAAGACTGTACATGGAGAATCAACCCAGATTTGCTGCAAACATTCAATGTCACTTTGTACAGTCATTTTACTTCTCCAGTTCTCAAACTTCCTCATCTATGACTTGAAGGGCTTAGATTAAAATTATCCCTTAATTCTTCCATGCTATTTCAATTTTCCATGCCCTATTCCATGTGATCTTTGCATTTACAAGACACAGAATATACAGGACATTCAGAAATGATCGATTCTGATGATACTGGGGAGTTGGTAGGAAAGGGAAGACGGTCACATTTGTGTGGGGGATGGCCACATGGGGCATGACCAATCCAGCTCTTGACACCTCAACTCCACCTACCAAGAAGGAAACCCAACTAACAATGTTCTCGACATCTGCCATGACAGCAGTGTCCTCTCCATGTAACTGTCCTTCTAGCTGTGTTAAGAAGTTCGTCACCAGAGTCAGAAGGCAACAGTACCCCTTGTCCCCACCATCATGCTATGGACCCCTTTTCTTTACTTTTCCTCTTCCCTAACCACCCTCATTTCCTTTTCCCTTTCTTCTCCCCCCACTGTCTTCAGCAACACTTCCCACTGCCCCTGACATCTAGGACCTAAAATGCTATAGCCACTAAAACAGATGACACCTTTCCACCCGGACCCTCTTTCTCATTTACATGAAGCTACTTGCACAATTTCATATGGAGAATTATATAATTTTGAACTTAAAAAAAAGGAAGGAGGAAAGAGTAAAGGAAAAAAAGAAAAACTTATCTATAGTCCTACCACCAACGTTTTGGTATGTTTTCTAACATTTTCCTATGCATAGATTTTTATATTCCCAGGGAATATCATATATTTCCATTGTATGACAATACCACAGTTAAATCTGCCTTTTTCACTTAGCACTGTTTCTTAAGCATTTTCCATAATAGAAGATATGCATCACAAATGAATTTGTTTTGTACATTTTGCATTCCTTAAAATGCATATGCCAAAGCTGACTTCATCTAGTCCCTGTTATTGAGCATTTCAGTTATTTCCAGTTTTTCACTATTATCACTAGCACTGCAATGAACATCCTAGTGCTTTTAGCTTTTTACATATTTAGATGTATTTATTTACATATTTTTACATATTTAGATGTATTTATTAAATTAAACCAGTCAAAGAGGATCGACAGTTCTAAGCTCTGTGTTTCCAAAATGTTCTCCAAAAAAACCATACTTATTTCAACCACATATGTGTTATTTGGTCATTAATTCCTTTAACAAATTTTTATTGAACATCTACTCTGTGCAGGCGCTATCTGGATGCTGTGAATAACAGTAAAAAAAGGCAGACTTGAAGCTTCCTTTCCATCCAGCCATCTACAAGAACATTCTCCCTCTGCACCCAGGACTGAGCCATCCCTCACAGAGCCGAGGGTATGGCAGTTAGTGTTTCATATGCACTGATGGCTCCTACAGGTAAGGGTTTGTAAAGTTGGTTATATACATTCAAAAATGTTCACTTTGTAACAACCCTATAAATAGGTATTGTGACAACCCTTTTGTACAGATAAGGAAAATGAGGTCAACTTTATGATGAAGAACAGGGCTCAAACCAGGTCTGTTGCCTTTCAGATCTCATTCTTTAACCAATATACTACACTGTTTCCCATCTTGCAGCTTTATGTCTTCGAGACATACCCTTAATTTCCCATTTTTCAACAAATCCTTTGTTACTGGTCAATTCTCCAGCTCCTCACCTCTGGGATCCTCTCTTCCTCTCCAATTCAACTTCCATGTCATGGTTCTTCACCTCAATCTCTCACTGATCTCCTAAATCCTTTGCTTTTGCTCCACATCAACCGCTCAGCAGATCTCAACTCTGAAAACATCCGGACTAATGTCAAACCCCACTCCCCAAACATTTTGGATTTCCTTCAGTTCTATGAATTCACCATCTTCCTTCTCACCTCTGGGACTCTGAGCACCATATTAACCTCTGCCTGAATCACTCTTTTCTCCCCCTCCTTGTCCAGCTAATTCGTACTTATTCTTCACACCTGGGCTTACGAGTTACTTCCTCCAGAAAGTCCTAGAATCTGTCCTATGTGTTCCCACAGCTACCAGAACACTTATTACACCAACTGGTCATTTCAGGTCTAATGGGCTCCTTTGCTATAGTATAAACTCAATGGGGACAGGGATCCTAGATATCTGATTTACTGCCATATCCCACTCCTAGCCTGGTACCTGGCAACTGTTAGGTCTCTACTGTTAATTATAAAATGAATGAATATTCTAAAAATTGTCCCTCATGGAGATGCTCTGCCAATGATAATTTCTTGTACTCTACACTTTAAATGTCTCGGGTGGTTTCCTTCTTTATGGGTTTAACACTATGTACAAGAGTGTGTACTGTTCTTATGTTCTTTAATTTACAGATATAAATTAAATATACATATTATCTAGCCTGATGGAGCCACATTTTGTTTGGACTGATGACATTTATTAATGCCTGTTTATTAATGACTATGGCTATTAAATAAGGAACTTTAGAGAATTTGAAATGTTTCAGTGAGTCTATCTGGTGTCTGTATTTTCTCATTTTTTTCTTAGATTTTTTATGGTGGTCGAATACACATAACATAATACTTACCATTTTAACCATCTTTAAGTGTATAGTTCAGTAATGTTAAGTACATTTACATTGCTATGCAACTAATCTCCAGAACTCTTATGTCTTCTCATTTTTGTAGTAAGCCTGGAGCACTAGAAATACTTCTGTAAATGCCTCTTCCCTAGAACAGGAGTGTCTAGATTTTTCAAATTCAAAAGCATTTTCTTAATATCAAAAAAGTTCATAGAACCCTGCAGGATAAGAGCCATGCCGTTGACACATGCAAAAATAAACTATTAATCCAATACAACATTTAAAGTGATTTGCATTTTACTAATCACAACAAAATCTTTATGTAAAGTGCAGTATACAAGGTTTGGATTTGCTTTCAATCCCCCAAGTCATAGGGGTGGGCTTCTGGCAGAAACAGCCACAGATCACAGAACCAGGAGTGGCCACCTGACTCATTGAGCTAATCAAATTCCTTCACCAAGAATTTAAAATTAGCAGAAAGACAGTGATAGATATTGATTGATTGATTGATGATGGATTGATTCACTGTTTTCATGTAACCAAAACTGTAAGATAAATTCAGAGACAGTGGATGATCACAATCTGCAGGTTCATCTGTGCCACAGTTCGATGAAGGGGTAATTATTCCCATGTTACCGATGGCAAAACTGAGGCTTGAAGAGGTTTTTGAGCTTTGAAGCCAGGCACTAGCTGGTTCTCAATATGGCTTTTTTACGCAGTGGAATACTCTTGAAGCTGGGCTGTCATTGGAAGTTCATTTGTCTGTCTTTCCATTGAACTGTGAGCTCCCTGAGATTTCAGACAGTGTTCTGCTCCACAGGTGCCCACTAAATGTTTCTGACATAAGTGAGTGAAATTATACCTGGTACCCTGTGAGTTTACAGGGAGTAAGAGAAAAATGGTCCATAGGAAACCCACCCAACCTACCCAAGAGTTGGAGAAATGCAGTTAAAATGTTTCTGAAAGACACCAAGACCATGTAGAGTTTAGCATCCATTCTACAAGAATTTGGAGAAAGAAAATGATTGATGTGTTTCGTGTCAACCTAACCCAAGTATGATTAATGAGATAAAGCTGTGACAGAAGTTTTCTTTTAAGGCACTCCAAAACAAAGGCAGACCAAATGATGTCTTAATTGTCTGGGTGTTTTTATTCAAACACTGTGATTAACACGACTTGAAATGTGACTTCTGGGCTCATAAACTTTATGTATACCTGTCATCAAAGTTTTTGAGGGGCTATTAGTTTAACTATGTTCCATCCCACAGTAATTGCATGATATTAAAGAAAGTAATGAGTTACTTTTCAGTTGTTGGAAAATAAAAAAGGCTGTTGAAGTGAGATCTAAGTAATTTATGCACCAGGATCCAAAGATGCTTTGGTCTTTGAGAATATTTTACATGTAAATTTAATCTCCCTTCAACACATGTTTAAATTATGCCTCAACCTATTTTTTACACTGTCATAATCCTAATGGCTCTCAAAATTTGAAAACATAATCACTTCAGAACTTCAATTCAAACTCTATATGAAATATTGATTTTTAAAAATCTGTCAGAATTGACAGCCTCCACATCCTGGAGATATAAATTAGAAAACTTTGAGGGAGGTGGGTTGGGGATGGGCTAGATGGGGGATGGGTATTCAGGAAGGCACTTGTGATGAGCACTGGGTGTTATATGTATGTGATGAATCACTGACTTCTACTCTGGAAACCAATACTGCACTGTATGTTAACTAACAAGACTTAAATTTTAAAAAAAGAATCAAATAAAAGACTTTAATAAAGAAAAAAAAACTTTCATTTGATTACAAAGCCAGGGAGAAATTTTTCTCCAGTGTTATTGATAGATGTCCCAATCTGTCTTCAGATCAAGCAGACAAGTTTCCAATTTATTCATAGAACACATTTCACACCTCCTCTGTGTCATAAATTAAATATTCTTCCTACAACATATTGTATCAAAGTGCATAACTGAGATTGGCTCTGTTATAAATTGTTTAAAAATAACAGAATTCTGAAATCAGATTAGTGCTCACTGTGAGACAACACATTTCTGTCATTTCAACCATCACGTCTGGCGTGCCTTGTTACTACAGCCCTGGGACACTAATACACCAGCCAGTTGTCTTGTAGAATAGTCCATATTCTAGATTTGAAAGTGTTTTCTTTGTGCTGTTGCTTAACTTGCTCCTCTTCCTCCCATATTTCCTGTAACTTGAAAGTTACATCCAAAGGCTTGATTGCATTTAAATCAAAGAGTTTTGTTGAGACTATTTCGTGGGGCTTCTATGTGCCTCACATGGTATGACATCGAAGACACATGATGTCAGGTGGCCCCTCTATGGTGACATTAACTTGGATCTCATGGCCAACGTACGTCTTTAATGACTTAAAAATTACTTGGCTGCTTCACGAACACCAAGGGGGTGTATTTCCATCCGCGGAAATCCTTCTGCTCGCTCCTCTGGGGACCTTCACCCCCTTTCCATCTGATCCTGGTGGAAACTTCAATCACAGCACCTCACTCCCCATGTATGAATGGACACCTAGATACCTGGACCCAGTAACTAGTTCCAAGATGGGCACATGAACTGTCTTAGCTCACCTGAGGCAAACTCAGATGTAAACCCACTGATGAAGAATGCAATCTCCAAGGGCGCCTGGATGGCTCAGATGGTTAAGCGTCTGCCTTCGGCTCAGGTCATGATCTCAGGGTCCTGGGATCGAGTCCCACATCGGGTTCCCTGCTCAGTGCAGAGCCTGCTTCTCCCTCTCCCTCTGCCACTCCCTCTGCTTGTGCTCTTCTGTCTATCTCTCTGTCAAATAAATAAATAAAATCTTAAAAAAAAAAAAACCACAAAGAATGCAATCTCCAAAGACCAAGAAGAGGAAACAAAAGGGAATAAGAATGGAAAGGATGAAAAGCAAAAATCAGGTGGTGTAGTACTGAGCTGGTTACCGCACCACCAAAACTCTGGTTGTCCTAGAGGGCATCTCCAGAGACAACATGGACACCATGTGTCACAACAATCCATCAGGGAGGACACAGGGAGAATCACTCATCCACCAGCTCCTTCTAATCTCCTGTTTTTAACTGGTCAAATTTCATCCTGTGGCACACTAGACCCTCACACTGTGGATTGTGTCACCTCCGGGGACCACTGAGAAGCCAGCTCCCACAGTGGCCGCAGCAGCATGAGCCAGGGACACTTCCTAAAAATGACCTGGTACCAGTGATATCGCAGGCCGGGCCGGGTAAGCCAACGACCTGCCAAAGCGCCCGCAAAGTCCTAAAGCTTTTTGCGCCTCAGCCATGACACAGAAGTCCCAGAAGTAATCAGCAAACACCATGAGTGAGGAATAATGTGATTTGTGGCACTGAGGTTTCATCAAAGTGCATTATTTTATCCGGAGGATGTCCTGAGCATCTTGGAGCACGTCACTGAGGTTTCATCAAAGTGCATTATTTTATCCGGAGGATGTCCTGAGCATCTTGGAGCACGCTGGTTGCGTTGTAGGTGATGAGCATGTATTTATCACTAGGTGGTAGTACAGCATCACGCTCAGCCCTTCCCTCCCAGCGCACAGGGAAAATAAATGAATTCACGCTCCGCTAAATCATTACCAACTTTTCCTTCCACTTCAGAAGTCGCTGAACCTTCTGTCACGTGGCAAAGCAAACCAGGCAACAGGCCTCTAAGGTCTGCTCAAGTTAATGATTTATTGATCTTGTTGGCTGATGTTTTCACTTAATCCTTGGGTTTTGATTTAACTGAGCTTCCGTAGTTTAAAAAAAAACAACTGGTCAGTCCTGCTAGAATTCTAAACAAAGAAAAATAAGGCTCCCTGTTTATAATTATCTACTGTGAGGCCAATGGCTCTGTGGATCCTAGGAGGGGCACTAGTTCAGAGGAGAAGCAGTAATGCCAAGGAGGGAAAGACCAGCAGGTGAAGCAATTCTAGTCTGTGACCTCAGGCTGGGCCCTGCATCTCAGCTTCTGTTTGCCTAAGTCATATGTCACAGGGGAGGTCAGTTGAGAGTTACAGCAACCAGTTCCTGCCACCAGAGACTAGGAGGGTGAGTCAGCACCTCAAGCTCATATGCAAATGATAGTTACAGCTAATCTACCAAGGAAAAAAAAAAGGCTTGTTGAGTTTCCTGAAAGGTCCAGACCTCTGGAGGCTTTTGCTAAAGATTATGTGGCCATCAGTTTATTTCACTTAATCCTTAATCCACTTAATGACCAGATTATTTCACAATCAATTTGATTTATAGCATAACTGCAAATTAAAGAAAAAAATCATAATGCAATGTGATGCTCACATGTATCAAGACGTCTCAAGGAAAATCTAACTTGCATTTTTTTTTAATTCCAGTGTAATTAACATACAGCGTTATATTCGTTTCAGGCATACAGTATAGTCATTCAACAGTTCTGTGCATTACTCAGTGCTCATCATGGTAAGTGTGCTCTTAATCCTCTTCACCTATTTCACCCATCCCCCCACTCACCTCCCTTCTGGTAACCATCTGTTTGTTCTCCACAATTAAAGAGCCTGTTTTTGGTTTGTCTCTTTGTTTCTTTGTTCATTTGTTTTGTTTCTTAAATTCCACATATGAGTGAAATCATATGGTATTTGTCTTTCTCTGACTGACTTATTTCATTTAGCATTATACCCTCTAGAGCCACCCATGTTGTTGCAAATGGCAAGATTTCGTTCTCTTTTATGGCTAATATTCCATTGTATATATACACCCACATCTTCCTTATCCATTCATCTATCAATGGACACTTGGGTCGCTTCCATATCTTGGCTATTGTAAATAATGCTGCAATAAATACAGGGGTGCATATATCTTTCCAAAGTAGTGTTTTCATATTCTTTAAATAAATATCCAGTAGTGGAATTAATGGATCATATGGTAATTCTATTTTTAATTCTTTGAGGAACCTCCGTATTGTTTTCCACAGTGGCTGCACCAGTTTGCATTCCCACCAACACTGCACAAGAGTTCCTTTTTCTCCATATCCTCACCAACATTTGTTGTTTCTTGTGTTTTTTATTTTAGCCATTCCGACAGGTATGAGGTGATATCTCTTTGTGGTTTTAATTTGCACTTCTCTGATGATGAGTGATTGAGCATCTTTTCATGTGTCTATTGGCCATCTGTATGTCTTCTTTGGGAAAATGTTCATGTCTTCTGCCCATTTTTTAATTGGGTTATTTGGTTTTCTGGCGTTGAGTTGTTTAAGTTCTTTATATATTTTGGATTTTAACCCCTTGTTGGATATATCATTTGCAAATCTCTCATTCAGTGGGTTATCTTTTTGTTTTGTTGATGGTTTCCTATGCTGTTGAAAAGGTTATTATTTTGATGTATTCCCAAGAGTTTAATTTTGCTCTTGTTTCCCTTGCCAAAGGAGACATATCTAGAAAAATATCTCTATGGCTAATATCAAAGAGATTACTGCCTATGCTTTCTTCTATGAATTTCATGGTTTCAGGGCTCATATTTAGGTCTTTAATCCATTCTGAGTTTATTTTTGTGTAGGTGTGAGAAAGTGGTCCTCTTTCCTTGCCTTGCATGTAGCTGTCCAGTTTTCCAGTTTTCCCAATGTCATTTGCTGAAGAGACTTTTTCCCATCAACTTGCACTGGGTTTTTGTTTCGTTTTGCTTTGCTTAGTCATACCATGTTCCAGAAGTCACCTGATTCAACTTTAGGGGAATAAATCACCAGTGGGGCTGTAAAATAAGGGGAGGAATGTGGAGGACAGATTGCCCTGGGGTTCACAAAAGGGGCAGATCTCAGACCCTCTGCATTCTAAGTGTGTGGCTGTCCGGGGAGGAGGAGGATCACACAAGTGCTCCCGAGGTGCCTCCTGAAACGGCAGCCGGGAGGGCTGAAACAGCCGGGCAGTGAGACCCATGTCCCTGTGAGCCCGAGCAGGGCAGGGCCAGCCTCCGTCGCTGGGGCCAGACCGCAGTCAGCATGACCCCAGTGTCCCTCTCTGAGGAGGTACAGGACCAGGTGTCCACTGCCCAGGGCCACCAGGTGAATGCAAGTGAGGCTGAAGGGTTCACAGGGCTGTGCCTTCCCAGAGGAAGCATCCTTTCCTCGGTTGTAGGATTCTGGGGCGCCTGGGTGGCTCAGTCATTTAAGCGCATCCTACTCTTAGTTTCAGCTCAGGTCATGATCTCGTGGCGACGGGCTCCACACTCGGCTCAGAGTCTGCCTGAGATTCTCTCTCCCTCTCTCTCTCTGCCCCTTCCCCCCCCCCCCCGAAATAAATAAATCTTTAAGAAAAAAGTCTCTGGAGGGCGTGGGTCTGACAGTGACTATGTGCAGCAAGAAGGAGCAGTGGCGATAGAAAACTGACGGAACTTTGGTTTTGACACCCAACCACCTACCCCTCCCCACCTTAGGACTCTATGACCCTCAGGTTCCTGAACAGTCTGGGGAGAGGGTGGGCCCGAGAAGGAGATACTGACCTTTCTGCCAGTGAAAAATATACGATCTCGGGTTAGTTTTAATTCTTTAAAGAGACAAGACCATGTTTGCGTCCCCAGTTTGGGAAGTAAGCCATACCATTAACACTCAGAATAATACTCCAATGGGCAAAGCAGCTACTGCGGCCTCCTGATGACAAACTGAGGCTTAAAGAGATTATGTAACTGTTACATAGAAAGGAGATTACATAACTGAACTGTAACGTACAAAGAAAGGGCTGGAAGTACCCACGTCATTTCCCCAATACTTTAATCTGATAGGTCTTGGAACCACAGTCTTGCTTTAATAATTAATTCATATTGCCTCACAGATGAACTATGGGATATTACAGTCAATTGCACCATAAAAATAATCATTAAAAATAAATATTGCAAATGAATTTGGCCAGCTGGGACATTAAGCAGATCCCTTGAACCACAATCTTCCATGTCTGCAAAATCTGCACACTGAGGGGCTTGATTTAAGGCTCTCGCAACTGCAGAATTCCCAGAATCTGAACAAAAATAAGCCTTGAGTATAAAACAGAAATTAAAACCGCCTCACAACAACACTGCCAAGTATTATTATCCTGACTGTACAGATAAGAAAATCAAGGTCTAGAGGGGTGAACCCTCTTAGACAGGATCTCTCCACTTCCAAGTGGAGAACCAGAAGGCATGAACATCTGGCTGCAAAGCCCATACTCGTTGATACCCCACATTCCTGTATCAGTCATGCACACAAGATGCTGTTCCTTGAGCTTGCCTGCCAGGGGTTCACACTCTGATTTGGTCCAACATACTTTGGGAGGAACAATCTATCATTCACACACTAGTGAGAATTTGTTCATATATGGTCATTCAAGGAATGTGGTATTTGGTGGAGAACTGAGAATGCAGATGATTTGGAAAGACATAGTATTTGATAAGAAATCCTGAGGGAGAATAGGGGCTGCCATGGAATGAGGGAATTCAGGCACTTGGGAAGATTCTGGAAGGCAGCTCAGAGTAGCAGTTGCAAACCAATGGCCCATAGATGTATTTTTGGTTAGCCTGCACATTTTTATAAGTGAACGAGTTGCTGACATTTTTTAATGTTTTCTTTTAAAAAAAAAAAAAAATCCAGGGCGCCTGGGTGGCTCAGTTGGTTAAGCGACTGCCTTCGGCTCAGGTCATGATCCTGGAGTCCCGGGATCGAGTCCCGTGCCGGGCTCCCTGCTCAGCAGGGAGTCTGCTTCTCCCTCTGACCCTCCCCCCTCTCATGTGCTCTCTCTCGCTCTCTCTCTCTCTCATTCTCTCTCTCAAATAAATAAAATCTTTAAAAAAATAAAAATAAAAATAAAAATAAAAAAAATCCAAATTTCCAGCCCAGACTATGCATTTCCACTTAAAAACAATAAGCTGGAGCTGAGAAGCCATGCGCCCCTGCCTCTTTCCTTCTCCTCAGTCACCATTCCATCATTTTATGAGCTCTAGTTAGCTGCCTCATCATCCACTCCCCATAGACATTTGTGGGCGTTGAGAACCTGGTCCTAGAGGCTTTGAACTGGGAAAGGAAGGAGAGTGGCTCCAGCAGGTAGGATGGGAAAAGTCAGACAGAACAACAGGACAGTACTAAAGACAATTTCCCATAATTCAAACTTTTGAAAATGAGACTGGCCAACCAATGTGCCATTAAGAACCCACCTCGTTCCAGAGAAGGGCTCAAGCTAAGCAAAAAGATGGTTTAAATGTAATACCAGGCCTAAGATCAGAGTACTGAAAATTAGCCCCAGGACCACTCCACCTGCTCATTGCACCTGCTCCTATATTGTTCTCCCTCTCTGATATCCCATTACCAATCCTTGCTTAATTTCCAGATTCTCTCCTACCCTATTTCTGCACCAAGGTTCACTGAAACCCCAGTCTTGGGACTCATTCTTGGATTCGAAGTCCACTTCTGTCCTGGAGTCAGTGACCCAGCTGTAAGTCACAGTGCTGGCTGCATTATTCTGTAAACTTCCCTCAATCACAAATAGTTTATTGGGCAAAGGTTGTTGTCTGTCTCAGTATTGGACTCAGCAGGAAAAGAATCTCACCTGAGAATTCAGAACCACAGTTTGGACCTTACTCAAGCCCAATATATATATTCTAATATATATTACCTTTATAATTCAGAAACCTGGCCCAGAAATTAATATGAAAGCTAGCCCCAACCTTAATGATACCTCTGAGACTCCAGGCAGAAACACATGAAACCATTCTGAAGAGCAAATCCTCCAACTACACTATAGTCCCAAATGTAAGAAACCCCTGAACAATCAGCTCTCAATTCCAAATTATTGATAAGGAAAAAATGTACCAAGAACAAAAGTAAGCATATGCAACAAATACCAACATTACATTTTCTGAAGTTTCATTTAAGAGTCATCTGAATTTAAATAATTATGTTTAAGATTAATAAAACACAGAAGAAAAATTAAACACATAAACACTCTGAAAAAACAGAACAAGCATATTTTTAAAAGGGCCAAACAGAGCTTTTAAAATTATGAAAAAGACTCTCATTGAGGGGCACCTGGATGGCTCAGTCGGTTAAGCATCCGACTCTTGGTTTTGGCTCGGGTCATGATCTCAGGGTTATGAGATCAAGACCCGCATTGGGCTCCACACTCAGCAGGGAGTCTGCTTGAGATTTTCTCCATCTCCCTCCTCCTCTACTCCTCCCCCCAATTCATGCTCACTTGCAAGTGCGTGTGCGCACACTCCCTCTCTCTAAAATAAGTAAATAAATAAAATCTTTTTTTAAAAAGTCTGTCATTGAAATACAAAATTCAGTCATTGGGCTAAGCATCAAATTCAATATAGCTGAATAGATACTTAGTGAACATGAAGAGAAATCCGAGGAATTTACACAGCATGAAACAGAAAGAATTAAAAAGATGGAAAATGTAAGAAAGAGGTTAAAAGATATGAAGGATGGAAAAGATGGTCCAACATGTTTCTAATAAAAATTTTGATTGGAACTCATACAATGGAATACTATATACTGTGACAAGAATGAATAAATGACAACTACATACAAAAATATGGATGAATTTCATAAACATAATGTTGAGTGAAAGAGACAGAAGTGTACATACCACATGGTTCCATTTTTATAAAGCTCGGAAGAGAGGAAAAACTAATCTATACAGATAGAAGTCAAGATGGTGCTTATTCTTGATGGAAAAAGTAGACAATGACTGGAAAGAGACTGAGAAGGCATTTGATGTCCTAGTATTATTCTATTTCCTCTTTCTTTCTTTCTTTCTTTCTTTCTTTCTTTGAGAGAGAGAGAGGGGGGGTGGGGAGGGGCAGAGGAGAGAATCCCAAGCAGGCTCCACATTCAGTGCAGAGCCGGATGTGGGGCTTGATCTCACAACCCTGAGATTGTGACTTGAGCCGAAATCAAGAGTTAGTCACTTAACTGACTGAGTCATCCAGATGCCCCTGTTCTATTTCTTGATCAGGGTGCTGGTGAAACAGGGGTGATCAGCTTGTGAATACTCATCAAACACTTATGATGTGTGCATTTTCCATGTATCTTATACCTCAAAAATTTACATCTGTAGGAAAAAGAAAACCTTGTGATAGAATAGAGAAAATGTGCAAAAGCAATATTCTTGGATATAAAGACTGACATTTTTCTAGAAGTGACAAAAAGCGTATCTCTGCAGACTCAGGACAACAATGGATCTCAAGCAGAATGAGTAAAAATAAATCCATACCTGGACATAGTATAGTAAACAACAGAGAGATCTTTAAAGCAACCAGCAAGAAAAAAGAAATATCATCTACAAAGAAACCACAATGAGATTGATTGCAGACTTCACAATGGTAACAAAGAAACTGTAAGACACTGAAATGATATCTTCAAATTACTGGAAGAAGGTTAAGCGTCAACCTGGAATTCTAGACCCAACTAAAATGTCATCCAAGAGTGAGGACATTTAAAAAAAGAAAAGAGAGTGAGGACATAATAAAGACATTTTCAAACAAGTCAAGATTAAGTATACTTGAAGAAGAAGAAAATTGAACACAGAAGTAAAGAGCAGTAAGCTACAAAATGCAAAGGAGAGCAAAATACTGGGTAACCAAATAAGTAAACCTAATGTCATAACGAATTTTCAAGTGTGCAAAAATAAGAAAGAGAGCTGTGACAGATTGAATTTTATCTCCCCAAATTTCATATGTTGAAGTCCCAACTCTCAACACCTCAGAATGTGACCTATTTGGAAATAGAGTCATTGCAGATGGAATTTGTTAGGCTAAAATGAGGTCATTACAGTAGACCCTGATTCAAAATGACTAGTGTCCTTGTAGAAAGGGGGAATATGGACACAGAGACATGCAAGCAGGGAGAAGACCATGTGAAGATGAAGGCAGAGACAGGGCTGATGCCTCTGCAAACCAAGGAATGCCAAAGGTTGGCAGAAAGCCGCCAGAAGCTGGCGAGAAGCATGGAAAAGATTCTCTCACAGCCCCTAGAGGGAACCAATCCTGCCTTGATCTTGGACTTCTAGCCTCCAGAGCTGTGAGACAATAAATCTGTTATTTAAGCAGAGGAAGAGGAAATCCATCCAGTTATATGCTATTTTCAAGAGACACACCTACAACACAAGGACTCTTAATGATTAAAACTAAAGAGATTTACTATACACATACTAAAAAGAAACTGTCACAACGATTAGTGGCAAGTGGAATGATGACCCCCCCCCCCCCGCTCAAATATATCCATGTCCTAATCTCTAGGACCTGTGAATATGTTAGGTTACATGGCAAAGGAAAAATAGGTTGCAAATGGAATTAAGGTTGCCAATCTCCTACCCCTTAAATAGGGAGATTATCCCAGATTATTCAAGTGGGCCCGATGTAATCACAGGGGACCTGAAAAGCAGAAGAGGGACCATCAGAGAAAGATGTGACTCTGAAAGTACCGCCCAGAGAAATGTAACATTGCTAGTTTTGAAGGTGGAGGAAGGGGGAATGTGAGCCATGGAATGGAGGTGGCCTTCAGAGGCCAGCAAAGGCAAGAAAGTAGATTCACTCCTAGGGCCTCCAAAAGGAATATAGCCCTGTCCACACTTACAATCTTAGCGCTGGGAGACCCGGGTCAGACTGGTCATATACAGAACTGTAAGATAATAAGTTGTGTTAAGCCACTAAATTTGTAATGATTTGTTGCAACAGCCAATACAAAACTAATACAACTACATTAATATAAAGTAAAATACACCTTGTATCCAACTGAATTGTTAAGGATAAACTGGTTACCGCAACCCCCATTCTGCACCTGGATGTCCTTGAATGACATTGCCCTAATATAGGCAAAGCACAAATAATAGAATTACTGAGAGGAATTGCAAATTTAAGAAACCTCTCATAACTGATAGATTAAGCAGACAAAAAGTAGTTAGGATGTAGAAGATCTAAACACACAATGACAACTTTAACTGAACAAGTAGAACCCATTGCACTTCATTTACTCGGCTTTAGGAAATTATGAGATTATGCTTAAAGACATTTTCAAGAGACAAAACAAACAAACAAACAAACTTGGGCCAGCATGTTGTTGGGTAGAAACCACAAGGAAATTAAACAAATTAAAAATTCCTGGCAAATGACCATTGAAAAGGGATGAACCTGGTTTCACAGTGCAGCCAGGTGAAACGCATTCCCTACAGAGGCTAAGTCATCATTCCAAAGCCAAGTATTCACATGGAAGTTATTTTCTTAGCTCTAGCTGATTGCTTGGCTTCATAAAAGGGGCAAATTACCCAAAAGAGTAATTTATCTCAAATTAATTTCTTCCTTCCAGACCTCTTCCTCCTAGAATTGATTTGAATGACACAAGTGTGCCATCTAGCCCAGGAAGGCCTGATACATTTGTGAGAGCTATTCTCTGAAATCATAAGCTGGAAATGCAGGGGCTACGAGGTCACCTGAACAAAGTTTGCCTTGCCCTCCCTCCCCCTACCTCAACGTGAAGTTCTCCTGCTTCCAACCAAGCTCATCACCCACCCACCTAACAAGAGCCAAATCAATGTGCAAGAATTGCACAGGATGGTACTCGAAACACACACTGTGTTGTCATGTAGCTTTTCTTTATTGCAAAACAATAATGAAAAGACACATGCATCTAGATTAGCTCTAGGATGTGGGAAGTCCCTAAAGTTCCTCATGCTGAGAGACAGGGGGTAATGGAGAATAAATAGCAGGGTCTTCCAAGCTGAGGTAGCAGCTGTCCTGAGCCAAGAGAAAGCTTGGTCAGATTGGGCAATGGTTAGTTCCACAGTTCTGCAAGGTTAGAAGGTCCAACAAAATGGAACTGGCAATGTGGCAAGAAATAAGGCTAAAGAAGGAAGCAGAAGCTGCCTCTTATTTTAAGACCATGGTTCTCACAATAATTTAGCATACATCTGCTTCACCTGGCAGGCTTCTTGAGCCCTGGGGCCCACCCCCAGGGTTTCTGATTTAAGGGATCTGGGGTGGGGCATGAGAATGACGTGTCTAACGAGATTCCAGGAGATCCTGATGCTATCGGTCCAGGGAACCTCGCTTTTGAAAATCACTGCTCTTAGATGTTTCTATGTTACCTTCAATGCCTTGCAAATGCAAAGAGGTGGAAGGCTTCTGGCGGTATGTTGTCGCCACCTTGAACAGCGCTTTGTGCCTGCAGAGGGCAAGGTTGTGACCGATAGTCAGGAGGGTGTGCGGGCCCTTGAGAGAAGACATTTTTAAATAGTTGTGTAAATGAAGAGAAAACCCAGACTACGGGTTCATAGGCGCATGGCTGGTTATTTTAAAGGCATGGATGAGATTGGAGCCGATACCTTTGCAATGGCAAAATGTTATCAGTTGTCTGACTTTCCCTAGCAGGACGAGGAAGTGCGGGCATAACAGAGAATGAGAAACAGTGGTTTAGGTCCAGGACTAGAGTTTTCCTGATGGTCAAATAAAAAGAAGGGGGGTGGGGAAGAAAGAAAAGGAGGTGAAATGCTAGACAGTGATAGGCTATTGTGATTTATAAGAAATATATAATAGATCACTCAGATGACCAAAGTATATTTCTCAGAGGTACCTGGTTTTTGTCTGGGTGTAGAGCTTATTAAAAGAGAGAGAGAGAGAGAGAGAGAGAGAAACCAATCCTGAATAGAGGATTGGAGCTTTCAGTCCCACCCTCCTGATTTCCTGACGGGGAGAGAGGTTGGAGTTTGAATCAATCATCAATGGCCAATGAGTTAATCATATCTATGTAATAAAGTCTTCCTAAAAACCCAACATGAGGGGGTCCAAGAGCTTCCAGGTTGGGGAACCAGAACTTCTGTGCTGGACCCCAGGACAGAAGCTCCTTTGTTCAGGACCTCACCCTATGTATCTCTTGATCTGGCTGTTGATTCATAATTTTTAATATCCTTTGTAATAAACTAGTAATCTAGTGAGTAAAAGGGTTTCCTGAGGGATGCCTGGGTGGCTCAGTCTGTTACGTGTCTGCCTTCGTCTCAGGTCATGATCTCAGGGTCCTGGGATCCAGTCCTGCATCAGGCTTCTTGCTCAGGGGGAGCCTGCTTCTCCCTCTCCCTCTGCTGCTCCCCCCGCTTGTGCGCTTGCACTCTCACTCTCTGACAAATAAATAAAATCTTTAAAAAAAAAAAAGTGGGGGGAGTTTCCTGAGTTCTGTGAGCCACTCTTACAAATTAAACCCAAGAGGGGGTCATGGGAACCTCCACTCTGGAGCCCACTGGTCAGAACCACAAGTGATAATGCAGGCTGGCAATTGGCACATGAAGGGCAGGGGGGCGCAGCGCAGCCTGGTAGGACTGAACCCTTCACCTGTGGGATCTGGTGACCTCTCTGGATAGTGTCAGAATTGAGTTGAATTGTAGGACACTTGCTTGGTGTCAGAATTGCTTGTTGTTGGTGCAAGGGAAACCACACCCTCGCCGCCCCACACACTGGAATTGAATGTGCAGAACATTCTTTAAGTTGTGTCTAAACTACTTGGGGAAGGACATTAAGACCACTGATCGAAAAGCCAGGAGCAAGAACCTGGAAGTCTTGACGACAGTGTATAAATGTGTGGTGGTAGTAATGGAGGGAGGGTTGTAACCATAAGTTGTGGCTTCAGAGGGTTAGGTCAGCCAATGAAATCTCAGAGTTAGAGAAGTTCCAGGCGAGGGCAGGATGAATGGCTCCGAGAACCCCTTGAAACAATACAAAATATCATGTGCTCTCCAAAAGAAATTTCCCTGAGAGACCACTCACAGCTTTCATCTAAATTCCAGAAGACTTTCTGACCCCTAACTGATTAAGAGTTGATGGCAGAAGAGGGTGATGAACTGGAGTGGAGGTGATGTGTCTGGGTTTGAGGAGGTCCGAGACCCACGGAGCAGGACATGGGGAGAAAATGTTACCGAACCATCTCTCACAGCCACTAACTCAGGAAAAGAACAGGTGAGCTCCAACCCAGGGAACCCCACGGGGGGCGCTGGACAAATCAAAAGCCTAGCTCCTGGCTCTGTTTGCCAACACTGTTGATGAACAAACTGGGATGAAACTGTCACAAGAGAAGCCAATAACTCAAGAGAGGAGGGTTTGGACTCAAGAAAGGGAGAGATTTATTTCAGGTGCCAGCAGCCAAGGGAGGTGGCAGTTTCAAGCCTTGATAACCTACCTCTCAGCCCACAAGAAGGACACCTAGAGTTTTATGGAAAGGTGCAGGCAGGTGCCTGCAAGACAGCAGGCAGGGAGCGTGTGATCGCGGGCGGGGGTCCGTACAGTCAGCCCGTGATCAGCATCAGAGAAGGGAACGAACGTGTGGGGTGTGGTCTTCTAGGCATTCCGTTGCTATCTGGGCTTTTCTGGCCTGATGGTTGGTATGTTCTGGGTCATTGCAAAACCCCTTCACCAATGCCTCCAGAAAGTGTGATAAGGAATAAGAACAATGGGTTTCAGTTAGAACACGAGTTAAGCCATCTTCTCTATTTCTGATTTTAACTGTTGGGGTCTAGAGTTGAGCAAGCAGGCTCACTAACAAAAAGACTGGAAGCTGGAGACCAAAGTACCAGAAAGCAGACAAATCACGGAGAGCAGACAGGTGGTTGTTGGCGGTCACTGGAGATGGCAGTTTTAAAAGCACTTTGCAAACAGCAAAGCACTTCTAAATCTATACAGGTTATTTTAATTTTATTTCCTGATTACTAAAATCATAATTCCCCCTTTGGAAATGTTTGAACCTACAGAAAGGTTAAAAATCAAACGAACATGATAGAACTCAAGTTAGATTATTACTGTCAATTCTGGTAGCTTTATAGCAAAATGACCAATAGCCGATATACCAAAGTGATCTTGGTATCTGGAAAGCCAAAAATCGGATCAAAGCAGCCCAAAGGAGGAAAGCCCTCTCTGTCATCCTGCATTCATGCACAGGGGCCACTCAAACCCCCTACTCCAGCCAGATAAGCTTGTGATTAAAAAGACAACATTTATTTCTATTATAGAGTCATGCCTACAACGAAAAAATGCTTCTAGGTCTCAGACACATTAGAGTTTTCAGTTGGACAGATCTCCTCGAGAGCTCTGGTCTTTAAGTACTGACATCTAAATTTTACATTATATACCTATGCTCATCCCAGAACCCCACTTACAGATTCAAAACTTCATTTTTGGGGCGCCTGGGCAGCTCAGTCAGCTGAGAGTCCGACTCTTGATTTCAGCTCAAAGTCATGATCTCAGGCTCGTGAGATCAAGCTCCCAGTGGGGCTCAGCATTCAGCTCAGTCTGCTTGGGATTCTCTCTCTCTCCCTCTGCCCCTCCCCCTGCTTGCACTCTCTACATAAATAAATAGGGACACCTGGGTGGCTCAGTGGGTTAAGCGTCTGCGTTCAGCTCAGGTCATGATCCTGGGGTCCTGGGATGGAGTACCATATCGGGCTCCTTGCTCAGCAGGAGCCTGCTTCTCTCTCTTACTACCACTCCCCCTGCTTGTGTGCGTGCTCTCTCTCTCTCTGACAAATAAAAAATAAAATCTTTAAAAATAATCTTTTTTTAAAAATTCATTTGCTATAAAAACCCTATTTTCCAATACAATGGAGACCAGTAGTTGCTTGGAGAACTTTTTGTAAGTGCAAATAATGCTTTTAAAATACATTCATATTTTACATCTTTCTGAGCAGGAGTCTGATTGGTAGATAATTTCTCCACATGAGTAACACATAAAACTTGGATGCATCTCATTTTTTCCAGCACACAAGCCATTCATCACTTAGTGTAAAATCCTGACCCTGCAAATCCTGAGGTTCAGGTCATAGTCCTTTTCTTTGAGTTTAGGGCCTATGACTTGATTTTTTTTTTTTCTTCACCCCTCCCTTGTTTTTTTTTTTTTTTAATGAGAGATAGAGAGCATGAGAGGGAGGAGGGTCAGAGGGAGAGGCAGACTCCCTGCTGAGCAGGGAGTCCGACGTGGGACTCGATCCTGTGACTCCAGGATCATGACCCGAGCCCAAGGCAGTCGTTTAACCAACTGAGCCACCCAGGCGCCCCACCCCGCCCCTCCCCTCCCCTCCCCTTCCCTCCCCTCCCCTGCCCTCCGCTCCCCTCCCTTGTTTTTAAACCAAATCTCTGATCCTCATCTGTTTTCTAGTCTGAGTAATTTTAAGAACCACAAGAAGAGGGAGATGGGTGGAGGATGGGCTAAATGAGGGTTGGGGATTCAGGAGTGCACTTGTGATGAGCACCGGATGTTATATATAAGCGATGAATCACTAAATCTAACCCCTGAAACCAATATTACACTCTATGTTAACTAACTAGAATTTAAATAAAAACTTTGAAAAAAAAAACCACACACACACAAATCCGGGTAGAAAATCTGAGTGCAGATGTTTACAATTTCCCCCAATTTTCATCATTAGTTGCCTCACCCACACCCAGTTCAACAGCATTTTTTAGTCACTTGCCTTTAATTCTTTCCCAAAGCATTCATAAAGTTTTCATCAAAAGAAAGACAATGCTTTCATTTCACCCTCGCATCTTATCAATTTATATAATATTTCAATAAATTATATAAATTATAACATGTACAGAAACAAAACTGATTCTTGGTGAGCACGAACGTCTATAGGTGGGGCCTTAAGTGCACAGATGAGCAAGAGAGTACCTCGCCAGGGAACAGACTCTCAGAGCCATATGTTTTAAAAGGAAAGTAGAGAATGTCGGTTAATTCTCGAGACTCCTAAGTGGAACTCAAGAGCATTAAAGGAGGACCAGTTAAGAGAGCTTCTGTTATATATACGAAAAAACAAAAACAAAAACAAAAACCCACAGACATTACACATCTATTAGAATGACTGAAGTCCAGAACACTGGCAATGGCAGTTTCTTTTGTGAGCAACAGACGCTCTCATTCATTGCTTCTGGGAACACAAAATGGTAAAGCCACTTTGGAATACAGTTTGGCAAGTTCTTAGAAAGCCAAACCTAGTCTTACCATAGATCCATCATGACACTTCTATGTATTTACCCAACTGACTTGAAAGTTCATGCCCATAAAAAAAAAAAATCTGCACTTGAATGTTTAAGCAGCCTTATTTATTACCAAAAACTGGAGGTAACCAATGTCCTTCAATAAATGACTAGATGGATGTACTACCATTGGTCTTTTCAATGTATTCATACAATACAGCAATAAAAAGGAATGAGCTATCAATCCAGGCTGACATGAAAGCATCTTAAATGCATAGTGCCAAGTGAAAGAAGCCAGTCTGAATAGGCTATGTAATCACATTTATATGAAATCCTGGAAAAGCCAAAAACTGTAGAGATTGTAAACAGAACTGTGGTTTCCAAGGGTTTGAAGGGAGTAGGGAGCATTAAAGAGGTGAAGTATAGGGAATTTCTTAGGGCAGTAAAACTATTCTATAGGACACTGTCATGGTGGATACATGATACTTCACGTTCACCAAAAATATTTTGGTATTCACTAAAACTCTATAGAACTTTACAACACAAAGAGTAAACCTTAACATACATAAATTTTAAACATTATTACGGTGGTCAGAGTACTCTAGGAAGGAATGGGGAACGTGACAAAAGATTCTGTTATAAATGTATAAAACAACCTCCCTGAAAGGGGTGGAAGGAAAAGGTCTTTAAATAAATTTGGAAAGGAGTAGAATCTAAGGCAAAAGGAACTGTACACAAATCCTGTACTTTAGTTGAAAAACTTATTTTACATGGGGATATGGGTTAGCAGTTCTGAACCACTATAGCTGGGGTACAGACACCTGAGTGGCTCAGTCGTTAAGCGTCTGCCTTTGGCTTGGGTCATGATCCCAGGGTCCTGGGATCGAGCCCCGCATCGGGCTCCCTGCTCAGCAGAGAGCCGGCTTCTCCCTCTCCCTCTCCCTCTGCTTGCTGCTCCCCCTGCTGTTCTCTCTCGCTCTCTGTGTGTGTCAAATAAATTTTAAAAATAAATAAAAAATAAAAATAAATCTTAATACATGGGGCACAGGAATAGAACAATTAAGTAAGTGGGTGGTGGGAGCCAGGTTTCTTGCTGTTGGACTGGGAAGTTACAGGTAAGTTACAGATAAGCAGGGGGAGGAGACTCGACTGATCCACGCTGTAATGCTGTAGCATTAGAGATGACAGCACCAAGTCATGTTTAGTTTAATATAGAAACAGATGGCTACATACAGCAATATTTATAGAAATGTGCATATTCACAGGTTAGTATGCAAACATCTATTTTCTTGATCTGTTAGCTGAGAGGACCTAGAAGCGATGACACCCAGTGCCCAGCTCTTGGTTTCTACTACCATCTCCCAATAAAAGGAACCAGGACTTCTTGGAAAAATGACTGATTCCAGGACTAGGCCAGGAGTTATACACAAGGATTCTAGAGCATCTTATAGTGCCAAAAAGTAAGAAAGTACTTTTAAAAACCCCACAATGTTGGGGGCATATCAAAGGGACGTGGGAGCCACAGAAAGAGCTCTCGATGCCCAAAGCTGGAATAATTTGAGCAACAATATAAATAAAGTAGTTTTTAAGTATAACCCAAAATCTAAAATGAATATTTAGGAGTCCATGCTGATATAAATAATGAATGACAAGAGACAAATCTCCCATGCAGAAGAATGCCAAATAATTTTTGGAGATACAATGGGAATATAACTCCTACTCCTTAAGTGTGGGCTGTGCACAGTGATTTCCTTCCACAGAACACAGGATGGAGAGGGGAGAAAGAGTAACTTTATGGAAGAGACCCCCAATAAACACTACCCCAGGCAGGTGGTCAAGGTCAATATCAACATTCCTAAATCGTGTTGATAATATGTACCCTTGATGTGACAAGAATGGCCCTTTACCTCTGTGGTTTTCCCCCTTAAACGTATAACCCCAGTGTAATCATGAGGACAAGATCAGAATTTCAAGTCTATAAAATATCTGACAAGTACTCCTCAAGACCATCAAGGTCATCAAACATGAGGAAAACCTGTCACAGCTAAGAGAAGCCGAAGGAGACACAATGACTAAATGTAATGTGGTGTTCTGGATGGGACCTGCAAAAAGCGAGAGAGAGAGAGAGAGCGAGAGACATTAGGTAAAAACTAAAAAAATCTGAATGAAGTATGGATTTTAGTTCATAATGCATCAATATCAGTTTGCCAATTGTAACAAATATATCCTACTGATGTAAGATCATAATAATAGGGGAAATTGAGAGTAGAATATATGGGAACTCTATGTGCCACTTTCATAATTTTTCTATAAATCTAAAATGAATTTAAAATAGGCTTATTTTCTTAAGTTTTTTTTAAGTCAGGTGGGCTAAAGAGGTCTCTCACTAGCCAGGAAACCTTCCTTTTTAAGAAAAAATATTACTGAACTATTACTATATACCAATTAAACATCTATTCCTCAATCTTAATCCTACTAATAAAATTACAACTTGGCTAAATACATAGGACAAACCTCTGTTAACAATGTGCTATGTAACATTTGCTAATTCGGAAAAGATGAGAAAGAAAGTGTATGCCTTACTTAAGAGTGTTAGCAAAAGAAAATAAACAAAAGACTTAAAATATGGATGTAATTATAGTATAGAGTGGGTCGTTTATATTCATTCATCAGAATCACATAAGATTTTAAATGTCATAGATAGCAATGAAAAGTGACTAATGAATCAGCAACAACCCCATGTTAATTGTATTAAGGGTTTGTTTGTTTAAATCAAGTGAGGGAATGTATGTGTATTTTATAGCAGGGACCCAGACTTAGTCACCCTTTTTCCTTGCCTGGCATATGTAAATAAGGTCAAATAGCCTACCTCGGCCACAGAAATATGCACAAGACCCTGATTGTGCTGATAGTCCTACCGTGACAAAGAAACACTGCTGGCCTTTCGTTTTGCCATTGCTCTGTTTGACTTTGTTATAGGCTACATGGTGAATAGGACTGCAGCAGTGGAATGATGATGTCCTTGGAGGTTCACCTGTGGAATAGCTTATGGGAATGCCTTGTATAAGGACATCTTTCAGAACTATCTCGGATTGTATCGCAGAGACCTACTTATACAGTGCCAAATTGTTCTCTACGGAGAATAGTTTGGTGGTCAAGCCATTCAAATTTAAATGGCTTACTGCATTATAATCCTAGACAATGAGGGAAGTTACACAGTGTCCTAGGTTAAAACAAGGTCCCTGGATGTCCTCATCTTACTAGAACCATGCACAGCTGCAGATGAGTGGAGTTAACTGCACAGAAAAGAACCAGCCTCACCTAAGCCATGACTTGGTGTTGTGTAATCTGAAAAACTGTGAAAAAGAAGCTAAGCTATCTTCCCAGAAGAAAAGAGGAGAGAAGGTCGGAATGACTCTTTAATTGTCTACGATAAAAGAGTTGCCTAAATGCTTAAACATTCCATGAAAGAAAAATGCACAGTTTATGTCTACATACCCTGGTCAACCATGACTGAGTGAATAACGTGTCAGTAAACTGTAGGCAACCAACGACACGGGGAGGGGAGGCAACCGTGGAGAAGGGGTGCACCTGGCAGTTGAGATGGGAATGCAACCAGGAAAGGCTGGGTGGAGTTGGCTGGGAGCAGCCATGTAATGGTTACGTATGGTGAGGGAATACCCAGGATGCTTAGGGTTTGCAAAGGCTCTGGCTCGCATGGTTTCTTTGTGAGTTGACTGCTACACGCTGAACCAACAATAAGTCAATTTGGGAATTGAGTCACCACAAAGCTTGTTTGTCCACAGTGTCCAACTAAGTCAAAGAAATTATAAGACCCCAACCACGCATAACCTATTTCAAACTGTGAATGCCTTGGAGTTCATGGTTAAGGGATCCACGCCACTGAATGAATGCCCCAAACCATAACAAAGAGTACTAAGCAATAGTTGGTATCTGCCGCTTTGATGAGAACATTTTTTTTAGAAGAGATTCTTCTAAAGTCAAATGTTCTATGAGAAGCAGGCCAAGGGTAGAACCTTTGGGAGACATGCTGAATATAGCACAGATGTCACCAGGGATCCAAGAGCTCTGTGCAGCTGTTCAGCTTTCATAGACACGAGTCCTCTTGGATATTTCTGAGGCAGCGTTAGTACCCATGTTCTGTGTGTTCCCTTACGTTGTTTGGCTGACATTCTTCCTGCCCTTTCTGAGAAAGTGGCTGACCTGAGTGTGGGACAGACGTTCCAAAGCGCTCCATGCTGTGCTATTTCCCTAAATAGCTGTGGTTTGTCTTGAGACTTGCACGGAACTACACAGCAATAGCGGATCACAGTTGATCCTAGTAACGGAAATTACTGGACTAGGCTAAGCTGGCCCCCTTAACTCTAGATCCAAAAATTCCATGGATGACATTAGCACTTCTAAACCTAGAATTGTCCTTGGACTATTGGGATGAAATAGCATGGTGGAAAGAGTGCTAAACTGGAATTGGAGGACTTTGTATCATTGTTGCCCCTATCTTCGTGACCTTGGGCAGGTCATCTAGACCCTTTGAGTCTTCATTCTTGGAATCTTTAAAAATAGGAGCGTGAGTGTCCTGGATGGTGTCCCCTGGCTCCTCTAGCTTCCCTCTCCATCCTTCCCTATCCTGCCTTCTGTCCTGGGAGGCTGGCTTGTAGAAATTCCATTCCCTCTACCTTCTGGTTGGGGCCCTGCAGCCGCAGCAGGAGGTCAGAAGGAAGATAGTGAGACCTG
The DNA here is from genome assembly GCF_964656455.1 of Halichoerus grypus. Lineage (NCBI taxonomy): Eukaryota > Metazoa > Chordata > Mammalia > Carnivora > Phocidae > Halichoerus > Halichoerus grypus. The sequence continues at coordinate 13,056,747 of NC_135715.1, read as the reverse complement.
GGTATTTACCACCTTCTCTTTCCTGTGGGGTCTCCCAAAGGTCACTTCTCTCTCAGGGCAGCCCTCTGTCCAGTCTTCTCCCAGATGCTGGTCTGCCGGGGTAACCACACCACTGTTACTAGCCCGGAGGGATTCCACCATCCTGTGTGGCTCCCTAGCCCTGCTTGTGCTTTCCTAAATGCTTTCATTAAGTTTAACCCCCCTGCAAGCACCCTCGTTTGAGAGTGCACACTGTTTCCTGCCGGGGCCATCCATGACTAATACAGTGAGCTGGATCAGAGGCATGTGAATATCATGGGGTATTTCTGAGGTTCAATTTGCATTTTGACTTGAATTTTATGGATGCTAATTAAATCCAATAGAAGAATGAAACCAGCTTCCAGAGCCCCGATTATGAGTTTTGGGATTTTTCAAAATACCTTGATATTCTCTTTGATTGATGCTATGATAAGTCATTAGAATACATCTCAACTTAAAGGGATGTTTTATTAGCAAAATTCTACTTTATTTGTTTTATATGTCAGTGTCCTATAAAAAAATTTTTTAGAGCCCAAGGCGGGGCTCGAACCCAGGACCCTGAGATCATGACTTTAGCCCAAATCAAGAGTCGGATGCTCAGGCAACTGAGCCAGCCAGGCGCCCCCTTTTTATTTTTCAAATGATTTTATTTATTTATTTATTTATTTATTTGAGAGAGAGAGCAAGAGCGCAGGAGAAGGTAAAATTTTATTCAAGAAGAAAAGAGGCTTTACTGCTTTAAAATGTTTGATAACCACTGGTAGATGGCTTCTAGGTCCCTTCCAAGATTCTAAGACTGAATATTACACTTTGAGGAACTGGGCAAGACCGAGCTTCTGGGCAATGAAACAGGGGGACAGCCACTGTGGATACCTAGCAAGGGTGATAGAATGCAATAGTGTCCCTCCCTGCGCCCTTATTTCCTCAGCTGAAGCAGTTCATTCTTTTCCTCAGCAAGATCTCTTAGTAATAACATAACACTACTCATTGCCACCCAGGACCATTTCTTAACCTACTACGTGTCAGGCTCTGTACTTAGACCTTTACATTTGTAACTGCTACCTGACGTCACCACTGGTATACCAAAATATAACGCTCGCAGCCCAGTTTCCTTAACCAGCAGGGAAGTCCAATCCCCACCCCTCCATCCACCAAAGTGCTACCCACCCCCCCGACCCCGCCCCCTCCAGGAACTCTGAGGCTCACTAGTGGGGGAGGGGCTTCCCACCAGTCCTGCCTGCTCCCACCTCCTCCCACTGAAACTCCGTCAAAGGCACTTCATCCCAAGCTAGACAGGATCCTCTTCCAGGTTATTCCCCTAAGCTGCTTCCTCTAAGGTCCAACTCTGCCCTCAGGAGGGCTGGATCGGGACGCTTAGAATACAGGACAGCCTCCTGAGAGACCAAGAGACACCTGAACCCTGTGCTCTTCACTGACTCAAGGCTGCAGGCAGCTCCCACCAGCCCCCACAGATCACACTCCTTTCTACCCTATTGGTAATTTTAGTTCCGGGTGTTTATCACCTCGTCCCTGCTAGAGTCCTCCTGAACCTTCTGGAAGAGTGTTCTGAATTTTGATTCTTGGGGACAAGGGGTTAGGATCTTGGTCCCTAAGGTCCAATGCTCTTTATGCAAATCATTAAAGGTTCTATCCAGCTCTCTGCTTTCCACAGGGTAAGGGATGGGAGAGGCCAGTGGATTGCTCCCAACCCCCACCCCAGCCCCACTCCCTGTAGTAAGTCAAGTCTCCTCCAAAGAGACATTTGCAGTCTCTACCAAGAGCTGGCCAAGGTTTTAGGGCCTGAATCACTAAGCATTGAGAACTACACACATCCTGTTGACTCATCTCCATCATCCCCATGTTGCAGCTGAGGAAGCAGAAGCTACGAGAAGTGATGGACATGCCCCAAGATCACCCAGTGAGGCTTTAAAACCAGGTCAGTTGGGTTCCAAAACTCATGCTTGGTCCACAAGGAGGCTCCATACTCTAGGCACCTCTCCTTTTTCCTTTAGCCTGGTGGCAATAATTGAGTAATAATGATGAGTGAGCTTCCTAGGCTACCGTTTAGGGTGGCCCTGGCCTGACACCCAGGACAAGGCTTATCTGCATCTTCTTTTAGGGCAGAAGAAGATGCAAACAGTCACTCCTACTTCGAATTTCTATTATGAGCAGAAATCTCTCGAATAAATCCCACTGCTCTGACTTTAAATTAATCTCGTATTGTCAGGATACCAGACTCTAAAATAGAGCACTTAGGAAGCCAGGGGTAATTTTAGCATCACAGTGAATTACAGAGCAAACAGAGGCTCAAAGTCAGAGTAAGGCCAGTGTCTCTGATGAATGAGTTAGCAAAAAGATTTATTCCACTTCAGTTCACACCCCTGAAGTCAGACTATGCTGTTTTTAGAATATGTAAATGTTCTGCTAAGTTCAGCTCAAGTTCAGTGGTGTAAAAGAAGAGGCACACTCAGTTGTTGCAGGTGGGGGGCGGGGGGCCGTGCGGGGAAGCTCAGGAGTTCAGGCTTTGGAGGCAGGAAAGGACTTCAATCCCAAGGCCACCTTGGGCGCATTATTTCACTTCTCTGAGGCTCAGAATTTCATCTGTAAAACAGGGACAATACTACCTACGTTGTTGTGAAGAGCCCAAGAGATAATAAATCCCTAGCCTCAGAATAATCCTGCCACATTGAATATTTAAATGAATAATGGCACAGAGCACCTGATACTCACTCAGAAGTACTCAGTGAGGGTTGGTTCTCTAAGTTAAAGCCTTAGGTGTCCCTGAGATCATGAAGGGAAATAATAAAGAGTAAAAAGAGAAGGGCCTAGAACTGGATGGCGTGCGCAAGGTCATGACAATGACCCAGGAGGAACTTCAAGGAGGTGGCTGCCCTCCCCACCCTGCCCCATGAGAAGGACAAGGGGAAGAGAGATTTAGAAATGCAGATGTGTCAGGACGCCTGGGTGGCTCAGTCAGTTAAATGTCTGCCTCAGGTCATGATCCCAGGGTCCTGGGATCGAGCCCCACATTGGGCTCCCTGCTCCGCAGGAAGCCTGCTTCTCCCTCTCCCACTCCCCCTGCTTGTGTTCCCTCTCTCGCTGTGTCTCTCTCTGTCAAATAAACCTTAAAAAAAAAAAAAAAAAAAAAAAAGCCGAAGTGTGCACAGTCAGGTGCTGAAGATAAGAACTGAAATTTGCCCAGCTGATTCGGAGACCGGGGGTGCTTGGAGAACGCGGTCAGGGTTCCAGCGGAAAGCAGTTGGCAGTTCCAGAGAGGGTCTAGTAAGAGACCACTGACGAGGCTGCGGGCAGACTCCTGGGGAGACGGCTCAGATAAAGTGCCCCGGGGCTGAAAATGGCAGGAAACCACGCCCACCCGTCGGCTTAAAAGCGACCGGGGAACAGGTTCTCCAGGACCCTGTAGGAACTGCAGCTGCAGGAGGGGCCCTTCCAACAAGAGCTGGGGGGAGGGGGACCGGGGGGGGGGGTCTCCTCAGGAGCGGAGGCAGCCACTGCCAAGCCCAGCCCTTCCGAGACAGGTGGGGAACCAGTGCTGCTGACTCGCTCTCCTCTTTCCCATCCTACCCTCCCCGTTCCCTCCGCACTACTCTTCATCTCCCCCACCTTCCCTTCTTCCCTACCTATCCCCCCACCCCCCTGTCTCCCCATCTGCCATCTCCCCGCTCTCCTCTCCCTGCCCCTCCCTTCCCTCTGCCCCCTCCTCTCTTCCCCACCCTCCCCCTTTCCTCCCCTTCCCCCTCCCTCCCCTCCCCCCTCCCCTGCTACCTTCCACCTTCCACCGGAAGCCAGAAGTCAAGGGACTCCAGGTGATGCTATCTGCAAAGGTCAGCCTGCCATGGAAGAGGGCATGAGGGAAGGGTAAAGAGTAGCTTTGTGGCAGCTGAGTAGCAGGGAGGTGGGATGGAGGGGAGGCCCTCAAGGGACAACTCTGTAAACAGCTTCCCTCTCTATATCTATCCCTGAAAGATAAGCTATAACATAATGCCCCATCTTTTAAGACAGTCTATTGTTCAGAATTTCCACAAAATCTAACTGGCCCTTCCCCAGCTGGCCTGCTCTGTCCCATGATGCGCTACGGATCAAGCACGTGGTGAGACCAAACAGAAACACTCCTCTGTCGCGCTATCAGATGGCAAGGAGCCACCGTCCTGTTGCTTTTAGAAACCGTAATTCCCAAACCTGAAAACTTGAGAAAATACTAAAAAAATAAAAAGGCTAGTATGTCTGCTCTGCTTCTCTCTGCGTCATCCCTTTGCAGGGACAAGAACTATTTCAGCTCCTTTTGTGAGTACAGACGTGCCCTGACCTACCTTCCCTCCCTGACCTCCCTGAGCTATCTTTGAAACTGGGTCTACACTGGGGCCTGCGTGTCCTCAAAAGCCTGGAGCGAACCACCAGGCGCTAAGGACCGAGGGGTGTGGTTTTTGCTGTTCAGGCTTGCCTACCCCCGCTATCCACCCCACACGCACACGCGTGCACACACGCACGCACGCACATGCACTGGGCCACATTTCACAGTGCAGTCTGCAGTGACCTCCAAACATGGAAAGCCCAAGTGTGTCACCCCACCTGGAGCGGAAGCCAGAATGCGGGGTGAAGCTAGAGCGGCAAGTCCTCTTTCCCACCTGGGTGCCCACAGGCCTGCGAGCACCGACTCCCAGACCCAGGAGTCCCAGGGGAGGAAGAGGCCATGCAGTTCACGGACACCCTAGTCAGTACAAAAACTCTACAGCTACTGCCCAGTGTGTATCAGCAATTCTGACAGCCCCTGGCTGGGCCCATTTTCCTCCAGGCCTGTGCAGAACATTCTTGGCTAGCAGTTTCCCAGATCTTCTCAATGTGAGGTATGATAGGGGAGACTTCGACTTACCCTCCCTCTCCTCCTGGGGTTCCACCAGCTAACATATGAATTGAACTGTATGAAAGTGGTGTCGTTCTTAAGTTAAAAATGGTCCAGTGTGGGGCGCCTGGGTGGCTCAGTCGTTAAGCGTCTGCCTTCGGCTCAGGTCATGATCCCAGGGTCCTGGGATCGAGCCCCGCATCGGGCTCTCTGCTCGGCCGGGAGCCTGCTTCTCCCTCTCCCACTCCCCCTGCTTGTGTTCCCTCTCTAGCTGTCTCCCTCTCTCTCTGTCAAATTAAATAAAATAAAATCTTTAAAAAAAAAAAAAAATGGTCCAGTGTTGGCATTCATGTAATTCAACCTAGGTTATAGGACCAATAGTCAAAGTATCCATTTTGTGAATGGTTTGGAAAAATGCCTAACAATATCCCCCAAACAAGGCTCTCGGGGAAAAACTGGACCAGAAGAAGGGCATAACTGAGACCTAAGTGGAGTCTCCAGTTGTCTTTGCCTAGAATTGATGGCCAGGGCTGTGATACACCTCCCTGCAAGGTATAGGGAGAGTGGGGGTCCTCTCCAAATCAGGACACCACTCACCAAGGTGTGCCGGTGGCCTGGGGGACTCCCACAGAGGTGACAGAAACTAGGAGGGTTGTCCCTTTTCCTCATTTTAAACCCTAGATAGTGGCCACCCTCACAGGTTGCCCTGCCTTAGCCTGGGATGTGAACACAACAAAGTAAATCTGAAAGCACCACATGGTTGTGATGGCTAATTCTATGTCAACTTGATTGCACCATGGGGCACCCAGATTAAGCATTCCTGCTGATGTGTCTGTTTCCAGAAGAGGTTACCATTTGAATCGGTGGACTCAGTAAATTGCCCTCCCCAATGTAGGTGGGCATCATCCAACCCATTGAGAGCCCAAATGTAATAAAAGTTGGAGAAAATAGGAATTTGCACATCCCTCTTTTTTCTCTGCCTTACTGCTTGGGTTGGGACATCCCATCTCATCTTCTGCCCTTGGACTTAGATTTACACCATTGGCTCCCCTGGTTTTCAGACCTTTGGACTCAGGGGTTTTTTTTGTTTTTTGAGAGAGAGAGAGAGAGAGAGAGAGAGAGAGAGTGGGAGCGCATATGAACCCAGGGGTGGGGGAGTGGAGTGCAGAGGGAGAGAGAGAGAATCTCAAGCAGGCTCCACCCTCAGCTCGAAGCCTGATGCGGGACGCAATCTCATGACCCAAGCTGAAATCCAGAGTCAGACCCTTAACCAACTGAGCCACCCAGGTGCCCCTGGCCTTAGACTAAATTATACCATTGGCTTTCCTGGGTCTCCAGCTTGCAGGTAGCAGCCTGTGGGCCTCCTCATCCTCCAGAATCATGTGAACCAGTTTCTCCTAATCTTCCTTTTGGCAGAATTCTAATACAATGGTTCAGCAGAAGAGCACCTAGTATTTTGTGTTCCCAGGCTGCTTATGCCTCGCAAGGCATAGGTAGAACTGAGAAGTTACCAGAGCCCCTAAGTGAGGACTCAGAAGGCAGCTAGCTAAGCTGGAAGAAGCATTGGTCCTGCCGTGGTGAGGGGAGAAGCAAGCAGCAGCAGAAGCCTGGGGTAGACTCCCTGACCAGGAGTCAGGTGGAGACTAATGTAGAAACTCAGGGTTTCTAGAACGCCAGCAAGAACCAAGGGAAGGCCAGGTCACCTGGGTGGGCTACTAGTCTCTAGGCAGCTGTGAGAACACATTTTTTTAAAAGATTTATTTATTTATTTTAGAGAGAGAGAGAGCGTGAGTGGGAGGGGCAGCAGGAGAGGGAGAGAGAGAATCTCAAGCAGACTCAGCGCAGAGCCCAACACGGGGCTTGATCTCACGACCCTGAGATCATGACCTGAGCCGAAACCAAGAGTCAGGTGCTTAACTGACTGCACCACCCAGGCGCCCCAGAACAGAACACATTATTAGCCACCAAGATTACAGATCCAAATGTGGTAACCAGAGCTACCAGGGAAACCAGCTCCTAACAAGGTTCTGTAAATCACCCCATACTCCATGCATGCGGAAACCATCTCAGGCAGGTGAGAGAGAATAGAATAAATACAAGAGAAACCAAGCAGCCCTTGTAAAAGACTCACATACTAAAGAAACTGCTTACATTTGCTAGATAAGACAATAATTTTCCCCACTTCTCCTTGGGCAACGTTTGGGAGGAAGAATAGGATAGCTAAAGAAGAGCATTTGCTCTGACATCTGAGGACAGCATGAGCAAAATCTGTGACCCTGTTACACATACTTCTTCAATTTATTTTGAAGAAACAAAACTGAAAGAGCCTACACCGCAGTTCTTACTGGAACTTGGCACAAGCTCCTATGGATTTTGGTCTATACCACATAGATCTCATCTGAAAGTCTCAAGATACAAGACTGTAAAGGATTAACTTATTGATCCCAACTCTTCACTCTTCTCTGTAGCCGTGCCCTTTGTCACGTGACATCACAGTTAACGTCTACACAAGACTGTGTGAACTTCCCCACCGCCCCCCACCCCCGCCATTCTCTTTGGCCACATGACTTGCTGAGCCCAAAGAGCTGTTAGCAGGGACTTGGCATGTGGCTCTGTTGAAGCTGGTTCTTGATTCCTCCATCACCAGGAAATAACAGGCTCTCGCCGGCCTGCTGATACCAGGAGAAGGATGAGAGCCCCATGGAGCAGAGCCACCCCAGTCAGCCTGCAATAGGAAACAAAGTTGTCTCAGCTGACTCGTACGTTCATAATGTTTATCGCTATATGACACTGAGATTTTGAGGTTGGTGTGCTGCAGTAGCTGACTGATACCAAAAAAAGACTTTAATGTGACCTGATCTATCAACATGGACCACAAACACAATACTGGAAAGCAGAGTATGTTTCATCATACCTCTGACCAGCACGTTGGCACTGTTAATAAAGGGAAACGATACATCCAAATAACAGAAATAGAATATAGATAAAATTTCTCCACTCCCCCACTAGCACCACAATAAAAATAAATCTCAGGAAATCCTGCTCTTTCACCTACTGGGCATGATGATGGCAAATGATAGAGCCTAGCATTAGATACCTTGTCTGTAAAATAGAGATAACACTTACTTATGTGGGTTGTACTGAGAACGAAATAAAAACCATATTTGAAGCACCTAGCCAGCACACCCCGCTGTGTGGAAAATGATAGTTTCCATTCTATTGAAACATGACCCGGGGCAACGCATCTGTATTCTTCCTCTCCGGGGACAACCGACAACAGTGAGCCAGAGGGAACATGGGGAGGAACCCAATGTGCAACAAGAGGAAATGGTGAAGTAAATCCTACTACACAAACTCAGTGGGATATGAAGCCACTTTCAAAGTTAGGTATGAGGTCCATAAAAAACTTAAAAATAATTAGTTTAAAAACACAAAATTCTAGATGTACTCTGATTATGTAAATATATGGGCTGCACAGAAAAGACACACGGAAAAAAGGAAAATAGAGTACTAAAATTATGGATTTTTTTGGTAAGTCCATTATGGTGCTCAACATCGTTAGTTATTAGGGGAATGCAAATTAAAGGCACAAGGAGATCCCATTATACCCCACCAGGACATCTAAAAAATCTCAAGGTACATAAGTTACACCTCAATATAAAAAATAGATTATTAATATTAAATGATTTAAAAATTTCAATCAGACAAAAATTTAGGAGAAAGAGTCAAGCAGATTTTATCTTATCTCTTTCCCTTTTTTTTCTTTTTTGGTTTGGAGAATTACCTGATGTACTCAGTGGGAATACATTTCTGAAACAAAAACAGTTGGCCATTTTAAAACCAAAGCATAATGCAGTTACATCTATTTTTGATCTTTTTTTTTTCCATTTTACTTTATAACATTGGACAATCTTTTCTTTTCCAGATACTTCTGAGCTGTAGTTTGCAGGTTGAGAATTTTCTGCGCTTCATTTGGGCCGTAAGAATTTATGAACAAGATCGTGCTAGCATTCAACAACATTTGGGTATTTTGAGAAATATTTAAAATGTTTGACATAGTATTCCAGCTTAGGCTACCCTATGCACTAGATGTGTTTGTAGCTGCTTTTATGGTTAATGAGATCTTTTTCATTGCAAACATTTCCCCTTATTTAACTTCTATCTTTTGAATATAAATCCTTAAAATTAAAGTTTCTGGTAATTTAGTTCAAGTCACTGATACGTCTTTAGTAGTCTCTTGAGCTCTGTCTCTCCAAGAGTAAAATTTATGTAGAATGGAGTTCCAAGGAGACACATTGATCCTCAAATTGTAGCTTATGTGGGCCGCTTAAGGTGCTTGGTAGATGTGGCAAGAGGCTTGTCTGCAGAAATCCCTTCTCTATGTGCTTAGGACTTGCCTTTTCACGATCAACCCCAAATATTCTTGGATCCCAGAATCTCCTTCAGAATCTGCCACCACCACCTCCCTAACCCCCTCTGCTCCAGGGAGAGGAAGAGTAGGGAAGCTGTCCTCGGCAGATGTCTGATGGTTGGGGCACATCCGGCCTGCAGTGACCACCCATTACAGTTTATGACAAATTGGAATGGTTCCAAAGTGGCGTCATTCCCATTTCTTTGGTAAATTCAACTTATATCACATCATCCAACACAGAGGAGTTACTAACCAGTTCTTCTAATGAAATATGTTTTCCCCCTTGGGGACAAGAAGTCCAAGGAAGCTTTTCCTCTATCTCTGGGGGGCTGATGCTCCCCAGCCTTCCTCCCATACTTTTTTACCTGGCATCTGTCAGGTCTGGAAATCTCCCTGCCCCTCCCTCTGTGCTCACTGCTGCTGCTTCCCACATTATGTGCATCTGTTACTTCACCATTGAACTGGAGTCTGTATAATGGTATTTAGAATTCCATACCGATTTGCCATTAAAAAGGATCTAGGCCTATGCCCCTTGGGAACAAGAATTGCTTTTATAGGTTGCCATGAATGTATTAGTACTACATTAATTTAGAATTTCCAAAGTTAAAAAAATAATCAAATCTTACAGTAACTATGACCACAACCATCAAAGTCAGATGGCTAGACTAAGAGACTAATCAAAGAATGGTACTGATGAGTTTTCAACCCCGCAGAGCCTCTTACACAGCTAAAAGAGTCTGGGCTGAAAAAGAGATGTATACATCACCTCTTTCAATGGGCTCTTCCTTACACACCATTTGGGCAGCTGACCTATTTCACTGTCGGAAACAAGGACATGAGCTCAGATGTGATATTTTTTTCAACATCTGTAGGCTTGAAAATAAACAATTTTGAAAACCTGCAGCTCAGCACTTGGCATTTGACCAGAACTTTCCCAACTCCCAAAAGCCAAATCTATTTTCTGTTCCACTGTGGGGTGCCTCATTTATCTTTCCCAGGAGAAAATGTAATAAAAACTAGAGAATTTGATTCAGAGGATATATAATGGACAGTTAAAACAATCCTAGAATAATAGTTTCTTCTGAAAATTGTATCAGGCCTAGGTTTTTCTAAAAATATGCATATAAATGATATTAACTAGTACCCCAATTTTTATTCTTTGATCTCTTTATTAGTAGATTAATAAAATATCAAGTAAGAGAGACTAATACAGCTCACAGACAAAAACCACATGTCTTTTAGTATAATTATTTGCCAGAACCCTGAGGATAAATTTCATAGTATCATTAGTTTCATGCCTTTATGCAAGAGGGGACAAAAAGATCTGATAATATACATCTTTATATGAAAAATGCATTTTTTCTTACCAGAAAAGTGATAAAAATTGATTTGATACAGTCTTTCTAATTAAAAAAAAAAACAAATCTCTACAATGGGGAAAGAACTCAAAATAGTCATATTTACGTATGTTGAAATCTGAAAGAACAGATTTAGACGGTCCTTGAGTGGTCAGATTTATTTCTATGAGAATAATCTGGAAAACCCCTATCACGGGACCTGGGGTGGCAAGAGGCCTGACGCAAGCCTGTTAATTTTACGCATGTACCTGTATTATTTTGACCAAAACTTTAAATGCTAGCAAAATGTTTTAAAAATGTTCAAAGCAAATTGTCATTTCCAGGTCGGCCTGCATAACCACCTCTGTCACCTGCTTTGTCCTCTGTAACCATCCGAAGTGGCCCACTTCTTTTTTTTTTTTTTTTAAAGATTTTATTTATTTGACAGAGAGGCACAGCAAGAGAGAGGGAACACAAGCAGGGGGGGTGGGAGAGGGAGAAGCAGGTTTCCCACGGAGCAGGGAGCCCGATGCGGGGCTCGATCCCAGGACCCTGAGATCATGACCTGAGCCGAAGGCAGACGCTTAACGACTGAGCCACCCGGGCGCCCCTGAAGCAGCCCACTTCTGTTCACCAGTTCGCCCAGGCCTTGGAGGGGCCAAACCGCAGCTCAGCTGCTTCAGCTGGCCCACAGCGCAGCCCAGAGACAAAGCAAGAAAAGCAGAAGCTGGTGTCCCAGGCTAGGAAAAGCTGCCAACAAAGAATGTCCCCAGTGTCCCCACCTCTCCTCTGAGCACGCAGCAATACTGTCACCGCCTTGCGGAGAACAAAAGGGCTCACAAAACGGTGATGGCCCATGTGTTCCTCCCATTGAGCTAGCTGTCCTCCTGCCTGTCTTTTGCCGTAAGATGGGAGGTCCCTCGTTCATTTACGAGGGGGACGGACAGACCAGGATGTGTCTCGTCCCTGGAGAAGACTGTACCACTGTTGCCTTCCCACAGGTCAACCTGGAAAACGACAGACCGCTGGCTAAACTGTGTAGAAGCCGCAGGGGCCAATTATGATGACAGATATGACAAGATCCCCCATCAGTGGGAGGGAACATCAGAATTCCAGAAAAATCTAAGGCTGCTATTGCCAAGCTGGAAATGCAAAGCCTAAAGATCTCTGCCCACCAAACTGGGATAAAAGTACAATGTTAACCATTCTGTACATAAAAATAGAAATTATCCTTCAAAAAACTTCAATCTCCTAGCGATCTCTTCACTCTCCAAATTCACACAGTACTATGTCTAGAATATGCAAACTCATGCGTGAATACTTATGGCTGCTTGTTGTTTTGTTAATTAGATTAATGTGGGTGACCTGTCTTCTCTAGCCAAGTTACAGTCTACAGCTTGTAATCTCCCCAAGTTTATGAAACATTCTCCATCACCCTACCTTGTACTTTAGTTACTTGATGGCTGTCCTATCTCTCCAACCAGACTGCAAGTTTATTGAGGGGAGAAAGTGTCTGTTACTCATCCTTGGCCTGAATTGATTTAGGGCTAAGATCAGTTTTTTGCTGTTCATAGCATCAAAGTTCCTAGGACAATTCTGCTCACACAATAATAGTTCGGAGGCAACAAGCAATGCCAAACTACAGCCCCCAGGAACTCCACCATGTGCCCACAGCTAGAGCAGATATCAATCTCCCTGCTTCTGGAATTACCTACAAGTGGTGAATGGGTTGGTAGTTTCAATCTACCATGGTTGTAGGACTACTTATAAGAGTCAGCATACATTAGCCTATGCTATGGCAACAGATGCCAAAATTTCATCACCTTACAAGAGTGTCTTTCCTATTTATAAGATGTCTAATATAGGTGTTCTTGGTGTGGTGACTTAATAATAGAGGTGCTTCCATCTGTGGCTCTTCCATGTTGAAATGGTCAGCACCAAAGGGAAGAAGATTATGAAACCTATGCTTGTTTTTAACTGCCTTAGGGCAAGAGTGACAAAAATCCCTTTCGCTCATGGTCCATTGGCCTAATGTAGACCCATGGCCCCCATTCAAGTACAAGAAGGCTGAGAACTAGAGGAGTCCATGGGTATTTGGTGAGTATTGCTATCTCTCCCATGCAACTGAATTTTTTACAAAATGGAACCAGAGGACGAGTTACGGAATGCCACTTGTATAGAGAGCTGGCTGTGCCAACAAGGTCCGTGACAATGGTGTCATGTTTTACTGTATCACTGAGTCAAGAGCTTCACCACTTTCACATTACAATAAGATCCATATTTATGTAATTGATTGTCTCCATTTTGAAGGAAAGCACGTCCTATAAAGAAAATGTGCTTTCTACTTCATGCAAAGCAATGAGGTATTGTGACTTGGCTTTGGAAAAAAGTTCTTAAAATAATATATCAGGCTCATCTGTTGAGGCCGTCCCTTCTGCTGCAGCTTGCTATTGCCCAGTTTTCTGTCTCTTATAATAGTAACCAGCTTTGAAGCCAAAATAAACTCTCTAGTTGTTCTTCAGAACACCCCATCTGCCTCATCCTTCAACACCAGGACTACTTCCAGAGCTCTTAATGGCTGTGGCAGCAAATACTATAAATCAATTGTCATGTGGCTTCATTCCATCGAGGCTAAAAAGATGTGCCTACTTCATCACAGTTGCAAGAATACCTAAATTTTTTAATTTCACACAGCCATTTTCCTCCGATCACTCGCTGAAAGACCATCGTTGGGATGGTAAGTGGAAATTGTTATTTCCCAAGCAAAATAAAAAAAAAAAAAATCTCATTCTCTAAAAACATCTCTTTGGGTTCAAACTAATATCAAAAGAGAAGAGCCACAAAAATAAGTTTTATATCTATTAACAAATGCATTTATTCCATTTCTATGCACACAATAATCATTTCCTCGTAACCCTTAATTCACTTCACTAGAAAATAAAAAAGAATGGTGAAGCTCTATTTTTGTAACTTATAAGTGATGTTTATATAACTTATAATGCTAACTCCTTAAAGGCTGTGACCAAAAAAAAAAGTCATAAAAATCACATTGATGTTCTTCTAATATTAGAAAATTTTGAAATACAAAGGTAGACACATAATCAGAGAATGGCATGCAGTCAACTCTGTTTTCTCTTCTTAGTTCCCCCTAGAGATATAACTGTCATTTTTCTTCCAGAATTTCTTCCAGGTGTTTTGTGATGGCATCACATTCAAATCAAAGAGCGAGGGCTGAAAAATGCCAGCAGCTGGCAAAGGCCCCAGAAAGAAGTTATCCTCTTCTTGCAGTTTTTGCAGTCACTAAAATTGGGAAATGGTTACCCAGAATCAGAGCTAGGTAAACACATGCACACGCGCACATGCACACACACACCCCACTTAACAACAGGTATACCCTACAGAAAATGCCTATGTGGACTCTTGTCTTTTTACTGGCTCCACCCTCCGTGTCAGCTCAGATGCTTTTGCATGTGATTTGAAGAAAACAGAATCCATATTGTCCTACACAGAGAAATTAACTGACTCATGCCATTTCAAATCTAGAGCAGTGCTTCACAAACCGTGGTGCAGGAGGGTTGTTGATTGTTTCGATCCAAAGCAGATTGCTCCGTGGTTCTAATGCACAAGACGTGTACACGGTTTGCACTACTTGCAACTCATACCTTTGTTGGACAGCAGTCAAACTGGCCTGTAGCCTATTTAACTACACAGGTCCGCTGGTCATACACTTACATGTCTCCACCATGTCAAATCACTACAAAAGCTTCTCAAGACCACTCTTTGTTTCCATGCTCATAGCAGCACAGAAGGGTGACAACAGAGTAGCTCTGGTCTAGACATAGGATAGGTATCAGTGATTCATGCTCCATCTTCTGACACTCTCTAGGCTGCCCTCCTCTGTGTTCCAGCTGCCTGTGGGCGCTGGGAGGTATGGAGCTGTATGCCATGGTTCCAGTCTATGGGAGACAGGTCCCTTCAAAGGTATGCCCAAAAAAACAAAGAAGAACTCTTCCAGGAATCCCCTGGGGAAGTTTTCCACACATTTCATTGTCCTTAGCTGAGGCACATTCCTGTTCCTGAACCTGTCACAGCAAGGAAGAAGGGATTACTCTTGGAGCAATTCAGCCTACTCCAGGAGCTGGGGGTGGGGTTCCATTCTTGGGACACATGGGTTGCACAGAAGAAATAGTCTATGAGAAAGAAAATTAGGTTTATGTGGTCAAGGAGGGAGGGAGGGAGGGATGTTTGATAGGCGATCAACAATGCTGGAAGCATTTAAGCTAGACTATTTGCATGATCAATAGTCAAAGAAAGGGTATTATTAAATAGTCATTAATTTAGTAGCTATGTATTAAGCTTGGGCAAGCAGAGAGATTGACTTGCCCTAGAATCCCAAGCACCTGTGGAAGGGACCCTGTTGACTCAACATTCTCGAAACAGCTGCAGCCAAAAGATAGGGTTTCATAGAACGAATCTGGCTGCTTAAGAGAGAAAGTGTTTGAAGGAATGGTATTGGGAGGGAAAGGTTGCCTTTAAGGATTTGGGGGAGGGAAGTTACCAAGGAATGGGGAATCATATGAGCTGGGCAGATGCCACAGAAAGTGTCTCCTGCAATAATTTAAAAATTAACTCTGTGACTCCCCATTCCTTAACTCTCTTCCCAAAAGTACAGTACAGAAAAGGAGAGGAAAAAAGAGTAACTTGACAAAAGAAAAACCTGACAAACACTACTCCTCCAGCCTGATGACCAAGGTAAACACTGATGGTCATAAATAATGTTGATTAGTAGGGACCCTTAATACGATGTGATGAAAATTGTGCTTTATGTTGGCGATCTCCTTCCTTAGATTATTTCTAGTCATGAGAAAAAAATGTTAGACACATTCCAATAAAGGGGCATCCTACAAAATATCAGTACTCTTCAAAACTGTCAAGGTCATGAAAAATAAAAGTAATCTTGGTCACAACCAAGAGGCACCTAAAGAGACAAAACAAATAAATGGAATGTGGTATCCTGCATGTGATCGTAGAGCAGGAAAAAATCATTAGATAAAAACTGAGGAAATCTGAATAAAGTATGGACTTCAGTTAATTTATCAACATTGGTTCATTAATTATAATAGATGTAACCATACAAATTTAAGGTGTTAATAATAGGGCACAAGGAGATGGGAATTCTATTTGTTCAAATTGTCTGTAAATCTAAACCATTCTAAAAAGTAAAGTCTTTTCATTTTTTTAAGTGCCTGCTACTAAATAAATGGCTAAAAAATTAACTTTAAGAGGCATATCACAAAAGAACATATCTAAAATAGCCACTAAAAATATAAAAATGGGGGCTCCTGGGTGGCTCAGTCAGTTAAGCGTCTGCCTTCAACTCAGCTCATGATCCCAGGGTCCTGGGATCGAGCCCCACATCGGGCTCCCAGCTCAGCAGGGAGTCTGCTTCTCCCTCTCCCTCTCTCCCTGCTCATGCTCTCTCTCTCTCAAGTAAAATTTAAAAATCTTTAAAAATATATATATATATAAATGTATTCAATCCTGTAAGTCATCAGGAAATGCAAAATAAACCACAGTGAAGTATCACCCACCCAACTGGTAAAAATTTAAAAGACTGTCAATTCCAAATGTTGATGAAGATATGGAGAAATTAGAATTCTTATACACTGCTGATGAGAGTACAAAATGGTGCAACCACTTTGGAAAACTCTGTCAATATTTATGAAGGCTGAACCTACGCCTCCCCTATGACCTTGTAATTCCACTCCTGTGTGTGTGTGGGTATATTTGCTTATACGTATATACTCAGCAAAATACAAACACGTGTGCACCACAAGGTAGATACAGAGTGTTTGTAAACATATTCGGTCTAAAAAAGTGGAAATTACCCAAAAGTACATCAACAGTAGAATAGATGAATAAAATTGTACGGTATGCAAATAAGGGCATATGGCCATGAAGTACTACGAAGCTATAAAAATGAACAAACTCCTGCTACACACACAACACGGAAGATTCTCATAAATGTAATGTTGAGTAACAGAAGTCACTTCACACTGTAATTCCAGTAATTCAAAACAGGCAAAACTAATCCAAGGTGACAGAGGTAAGGACAGTGGCTACATTTCAGTAGTGACTGAGAGGGGCTCAAAGGGGGTTTCTGGGCTGATGATAATGTTCTGGGTTTTGTTTGTTTGTTTGTTTTTAGAGCATGTGAGCGGGAGTGGGGAGGGGCAGAGGGAGAGGAAAAGAGAGAATCTTAAGCAGGCTCCTCCCTCAGTGTGGAACCCTATGTGGGACTCAATTTCATAACCCTGAGATCGTGACCTGAGCCAAAATCAAGATTCAGGTGGTGATGGAGCCACCCAGGCACCCTGATAATGTTCCTTTTCTTAATCTGAGCAGTGATGACATGAATTTTTCACTTTATGAAAATTTACCAGATTTACCAAATTGGGTCACTTTTCTGGATGTTTGTTGTACTTCAACAAGGAAAGTTGTTTTAAAAAATAATCATAATAAAATGTCCATCAGCGGACGAATGGATACGCAAAAAGATGGTACACATGTATAATGGGATATCATTCAGCCTTAAAAAGGACAGAAACTCTGGCACCTGCTACAGCGTAGGTGAAACTTGAGGACATTATGCTCAGTGACATCAGCCAGACACAAAAGGACAAATATTGTATGATTCCATTTATATGAGATACCTAGAATAGTCAAATTCAGAAACATAGAAAGTAGACAGAAAGTAAAATAGTAGTAAAATAGTAGCCTGGGGGTTCGGAGGGAGAGTGAAAATGAGAAGTCAGTGTTTTGTCGTACAGAGGTTCAGTTTGGGAGGATGAAGAGGTTCTGGAGATGGATGGTGGTGATGGTTGCACAGTAATATGAATACTTAATGCCACTGAACTGTGCTCTTAAAATGGTTAAAATGCTAAACTTTATATTTTACCACAATAAAAGTAACAGTGAAGTATGGTATATGTTATAGAGGTGATATTACTCAGAAATAATGGGTTTTATAAGTAACAAGTGTGTTCTCTATTCCCCAGAAACTCTGATATATATTGAGCATTAATAACAATGTAGTGTAACTCTAAGGAAAGGCTCAGGAAGTGGTTAGTGAAGAACAGGGAAACTTTCCAGAAAAAACATAACTCGAAGTCCTTCTAGAAGAAAGACAAGAATTTGGCTGAGAGGAAGTGTGGGCGACATTTGATCCAACAACACTCTAGGAAGAACTAGGCTTCTAACGGATTTTGGATTTGACTCTGCTTGAGTTGGATTCAAGCAGAGAGCTGGTTCACTAACTCTGACTAACCTGACAGTGGCCCACCACTCTGCCCCCACCTTTGTAAGTAAACTTCCCTGAATTGCCCAAATTTGATTGAGCCACCTGTGTCTTGTTGGGACCCTGACTGACACATGGAATCAAGTTATAAGCCACCAGATTTGGAGTAAGCCTTGGACAAAATTAAAAATGCAATCACAGATCACATGATACTTGATAAGAAGAGTGGGAGAAAATAATGTGTTGACATACAATTTGCAAATTCAAAAAGGTGCTGGTTATTACCCTTCTTGGTAAGATGAGAAGACAGAGATAGTCAATATAGGTCAGCCTTTCAGAGCAGAGAGCAGGACGGGAAAGGTGGAAGGTGGATCTAGAAGGGCAAAGGGAAGCTATCCAGCACATTCCACAAGGAAAACACCACAGAAGATTGTGAGGTGTGTCAGTTGTGATAGTCTTGGCCATCAAAAAGAGTAGACCCAGATACTAGAAGTTTATAGAAGGGATTTATTATTTTACAGAAAGTCCAGAGGAGAGGTAGTTTCAAAGCTAGGTAAATCCATGATTCCACCATGTCATTAAAAGCAAGGGGCTCTCCATGTCACTCGCATCAAAACAAAGTCTCTTCTCTGGGCCACAAGATGGCTGCAGATGTTCCAGGTGTCACACACCAACCCAACAACATGTAGTCAAGAATAAGAGGGTTTTGCCTCCATAGTTTTCTTTATTTTAGTGAAGACTAAACTCTCCAAAAAAAATACCCTCAGATCTCATCAGCCAGAATTCAGGCCTAAACTATTCCCTAGCAATGTAATTGAGACTGTCACTTAAATTCATCACCATCACAATTGTCCTCCAAGACTTGGGGTTGGGGGGAGCCATAAACTCAGGGCTCTGTCAATAAAGGGTGAAATTTTCTGAGGGTTAGCATCCAACATGCTCATCTCAAGAGAGAATAATATAACACTCTTTTCTCAAAAGATAGGCTTTCTCATAGCTTCTCCCTTCTTCCCCCGAGAGAGAGAGAGAGAGAGATCCCTAAAGTCAAGGTAAAACTTCCAGTGAGAAGATTGGAAATTTCTCTTCCTCTCTGCACCTCTACCTTTAAGAGAGGGTATTATGGGGCTTTTTTACTTAATCTTCTTCCTTGACTCATTCAGTCAACAAATATTTGTTGAGAACTTGCGTCCAACTTTGGGAATATAACAAAAAATCAGACAAAGTCCCTGAATTCTAGGAGCTCACAAGTGATGCTGAGAGAGTGACCCAAAGAGGAGGGGCAGGTGTTTGCAGTCAGACAATAAAGAAAGGTGGTCAGGAGCTACCTTCCACTCTGGAGAGCTGGGTGGGCATTGGTTGTAAAGAAAAGGAAGCCCAGGAGATAGTTGCTTAAGACTTAGACTCCAACATTAGAAGGGAGAAGCAAAAACCTTTACTAGGATGAGAAAGTGGCAAGGAAGCAGGACAAAACTTCTTTAGGCCAAGACTGCGTGGTTGACAGAAGCCCTCCCTGAACTGTATCTCGGGAAGCTGAGTGGGGTGGTGGTGACTCAGGCAGGACACCCCTTCAAAACAAAGCAGGAAGGAGCATGGCACGACAGCCCAGCCAGGGGACGCCACAGGAGCAAAAGTCCAGAGGTGAGAATTCCAAAGCTCACGTGCCTGTGAGATTAGCCTCCCTTGCCGTCGAACTTGGTGGTTACAGAACAGAGAAAAATGTGATCAGGAACTACACTTCATGCAATTCGTTCATAAATGAACAATGCTGATAATGACTGCAATAAAGATGACAATGATGGTGGTGGTGGCAATGGTGACCCTGATGGTGACCCTCACGAATAGTCAATTTTTAAGGCCCCTCGTTCAGTGTGGGTGTTCCCTCTACAGGGAAACTTGAGAAAGACCTGACCCTTTTGATGGACCCACAAATCCTGAAGACCTGTTTGATGCTCATCCAACATGAGCAGGATGTTGTTAAATATTAAGCTGAGGACTTGCGATTGGATTTTCACCCATCCCAACATGAGCACTATATCCTGTTTGAAATGTTCCCACTTCAGAAACTTGTACCACCCCACAAGTTAATGAGCTTTTCTATACATAGTTTCTTCCAGTGTATAATTACTGGCCTGGCTTTATATTATTTTAGGATAGTGTCAGCAGCTAATTGTGGTACAGTCTGAATGCTCTGAAATGAGCTCGGCTGAGTATGAGAATAGCTCAGCAAATTTAGGGCTGTGTGTGCATCATTTTTAAAGTCTATTGTTTAGTAGGACACTAAACATGGCAGATTAATGGTGGAGTCCAATTCAAAGGGCAAGTGACTATAGAATATGACCTGCCTCACATTTCACTTTGAACTTCACATTCCTCAGTACCTACTTGCCACACTCAAATGCCATTGGACTTTGGGTTGGCCTAAGTGTACACGGAAGCCTTGGGTCCTGGCGTTGTCGAGTCCCCAGAAGTACTGCAGTCTCCAGCATAGCAAGGAGCATGGGTTCCCCACCTTTCCGTTCCCCTGGAGGCAAAAAATATGGGAAGAATACCTCTGGCCTCTTCTGTCTTTCTTACATACTATTCACGTATGTACGAGGGTATAGGAGTAGAGTATCTGATGGATGATTTTAGGAAGAGGAATGAACATTTATGCCTCAGCCACTTTCATTCACTCTTTCCATATATTCCCTTCTCTTGTGATCCTTCTGTGGGAAGCAGCTTCTAAAATGGCTCCCAAGATCCCCACTTCATGGTATTCACTCCCTTGTATAGTTCCTTCTCCTTGTATAACTAGTGACTTGCTCCTAGCAAGGAGAACATGGCAAAAGTGATGGGATATCAGTTCCAAGGTGAGCTTATAAAAGCCTATGACCACCATCTTGCTTATATTCTTTCTTGCTTTCTTGGCTTGTTTGTTTCAGAAGCAAGTTGCTGTGTTAGAGAGGCCCGCGTGGCAAGGAGCTGAGGGTAGCCTCTGGCCAACAGCTAGCAAGAAACCGATGCTTCCTGCCAACAGCCCACGAGGAACTGAATCCTGCCAGCAACCGCATGAGTGAGCTTGAAAGGGGATCTTTCCCCAGTTGAGCCTTGAGAGAATGACAGACAGCCCCGACCAATACTTTGCCTGCAGCCTGTAAGAGATCCTGAAGGAGAGGAGCTGACTAAGGCTTCCAAGATTCCTGAGCCACAGATTTTGTGAAGAGTAAGTGTGTTAAATAACTACATTGTGGGATAATTTGTTATGCAGCAATTATTAACTAATACATCTTCCTTGGCTCTTTCATCATTGGTCAAAACCTTTTTTTTTTTAAGATTTTATTGCTCTACCTGAGAGAGAGAGCGTGCACAAGAAAGGGGAGGGGCAGAGGGAGAGGGAGAAGCAGGCTCTCCGCTGAGCAGGGCCTGGATCCCAGGATCCGGGGATCATGACGGGAGCCCAAGACAGCCGCTTAACCGACTGAGCCGCCCAGGCACCCCTGGTGAAAGCCTTTTGTGGATAACTTAAATAAAAACAGAGACCAGTGTGACTCACACAAATTTAGGATAGTTTATGGAAACCCAGCCGCTACCCCACCATGCTAGGCAGGCAACATCCTGGTTTAAACCTAACTCAAAAAAAGAAAATGTTCATGCAGGTATCAGACTCTAATATTCCAATATCTTCTCTCCAGTCCTTTCTGAATGTTGTCTGCACTGTCATCTACAGAAACGTATTCCAGAACAAGGGTGTGGGGCAAGAAGAGGGGGAGCAGAAGATGCTTACCATCCCCTCACTACCCACCAATCATCCCTCCAGCCTTGACTCTCCAGAATTATGCTTATTCACTCAACATTTAGGAAGCATTTACTATTCCGACACAATTGTGGTTATGGAATTATAGCAAGAAACAAAAGAATCAAAGCCTCGCGAAAGTCATATTTTAGTGACAGGGGCAATAAACAAACAAACAAAAATACATATTGTAATGTCAGATAGTGAGAAGTGCTATGAATAAAAATAAAATGAAGTAAGAAGGTAGTGAAGGGCAGAATGGTCTTGGGAGGAGGGGTGGGTGGTCCAACTAGGCATCTCTACTAGTGGAATATTTTAGCAGAGGTCTGAAAGAAATCACAAAGCAAACCATGAGAAAATCTGGCCGAAGAACATTCTAGTCTGATGAAAATGCAAGTGCAGAAAGTCTGGGGCAGGAACGAACTTGGAACGTCAAGAAATACCTAGAAAACCAGCAGAGCTAGAGCAGAGTGAACAGTGAGGCATGAGAGTGAGGTAGGAGAGATGGGGAAGGGCTTGACTGTAGAGCTTCGTCGGCCATCGTTAAGGGTTTGGGTTTTGAGCATGATGAAAGGCTGTAGGGAGTTTGAGTTCAGATGATTCCAGATTTCCTAACTTTGGTACATGGAAGAAACGGGTGTCTACCTGTCTAAGATATCTCTGGTAGGAGGGTAAATTGATAGTCTTTGGTAAGCTATGAAAAAATGTGTGTACTCTACAACCCAACAAATTTATTTCCAGGATATAACATGGAGAAGCCACCACACATTTGCATAAGGAAACACATATGAGGATGTTCGTTGCAGTATTGTATAATGGCAAGACCGCTGAAGTAACAGGGAAAAATTGATGAATAAAATAAGGTACATTCCCTCTAGAGCTATTAAAAAGAATGAACTAGATCTAGCTACATGAACATGGATATGCTTGAGAAGCAATGTTAAGTGGAAAAATGAACATGTAAATCAGTATGAATAGCATCATTTATTTAAATTAAAAGCAATAACCCATTCACAAACCAGTAGATACTTAAATATATGAAAAGAAAATAAAGAATTCACTGAATGGATACCTATCATAAACTCATGACAGTGGTGGTGGGAACAAGACTGGGACATGAGGTCAAATGTCACTTAAGGTTCATCTGCAATATTTCATTTTCTTGCAAAAACAAAAAGACAAAAGTAACAAAAACATTCTATGTTAAACTCCAGGTAGTAAGAAACGTGTGCTTCTTATACTACCTTTTTCTACCTTTCTATCTATGTAAGAAATAGCTCAGCTATTCCGTAACAAGTAGTTGGAGCAAAAGGAAAGTCATTTTGCGTACTTATGGCCATATGAGATTATTTTGCCTTGAGCAGATAAAATTGGATACCTTTTTTGGACTCAAGAAGATAAAATGTTTTCCAGCCTTTGGGTGGGTAAAGTAGGCCTCTTATAACCCACGCGTGGCGTCTGCGGCTTCGGGTCTTTGCACTTTCCTCCTGTGAAGGCTTTCCAGGAGCCTCAGACCCAGGGTCAAAGGCGCTTTCATCACTTTATGTGAAGAGGTCTGTTCACACAGTCCTTAAACCTACATTCGATCAATTAATTTAAAAGAAAAAAAAAAAAAAAACAACCCTCCTCCCCGTCCCTGGGCTGAGGTCCAAGGACTGACACATCCTGTGGGCTGAGAGAAAGTTTAAACCAAAATAAAGATTTAAGCTTTTCATCCACTGATTTCATTCATCGAGGGGGCCTCCATCAAAACTCGTCTCGTCTCACTGGTTGTGAAGACTAGAAATAAATAAACAAACTTAATTATCTTTTCACCACAAAGCAATCAGCAGGTACCTCCTCCTGGTGCCTGAGAGAGAGGCATGGGGAGGAGTGGGATCCCGGTCTTCCTCAGAACAGGCACCTGGCTTTCCAGAGCCCCCTGAAAGCTGCCATAACTTCACCTTCTCCTGATGTTACAAATGGGCCCTCACGTTCCTTTGGCTCCCCTCAGGCACCTTTCTCCCAGATCTTAAGTTTCTTGAAGCTAAGATTTCAACCCCTGAGCCTGCATCCATCCACCACCCCCCCACCCCTCAAACCCATCTTTCAGTCTCAGGCAAACAAAAAAGTTTTGCCTCCTCTTTTCTGTGGCAAATGAGACGCTTACTCTTCAACCCTCAAATATGAGAAACTTGACATTTTTCTCTTCTAATTCAAGTGGATCACTTGGAGTCCCATCCAGCCCACTCCCTAAGTGAGCCTGGCGAGCCTGGTTAGGAGAGGATGTCTCTCAGTTTTCAGAGGATTATGTAAGAATCCCAAGGCCAGAAAACCAGGAGAGGGGCTGGTCCGGGGCTTTTGCTTCATTGCTGGGGCTCCCTCTGGGCTCCCAGAAGCCAGGGTCTCTCGGCAGCCCACCCTGTGGCGCCCAGGATCCCCCAGCCCCCGAACCCCTCTCCACTGCTGGCTTCGGCCATCCACAAGCTATCCGCTGGGATGACCATTTTTAAATGTGCCAACAGGTACATTCCTCCAGGAAAGAATCCTGAGATGTGTTTCTCAAGGACCAGGCTGCCACCGAAATTCAAACTCCTCGTCTTCTACCTTTCTATTCCTGCCAGGGCGAGGAGGAGAGCTTCTGTTTCTCATCCTCTCTGAGACTAAGGGAAAAATGAAATAAATGTGCATGACCAAATTACACCCCAAAATTGAACTTTAATGTTTAAATGTCTTCTCTCTTTTTTCAAGACTTCCACATCAATGGTGATAAATGAAACAGATACAAAATGTTAAAGTGTATGCATAAATAAATCTAATTTTTTAAATAAGAGGATATATTTTGCAGATTTTGACATGTTCATATCTATCCCGGTCCTTCTCCCTTTTTATGACTGCAATTCCCAACCATGCCCATCATCCCACACTTGTCTCCCCCAAACAAATAAGAGTGCCACAGTCACGAGACCATGCTGGAGTATACTGGGTTGTATTAATTATTTATTTATTTTTTATTTATTTTTTTTTAAAGATTTTATTTATTTATTTGACAGAGACAGAGATAGTGAGAGCAGGAACACAAGCAGCGGGAGTGGGAGAGGGAGAAGCAGGCTTCCCGCTGAGCATGGAGCCCGATGTGGGGCTCGATCCCAGGACCCTGGGATCATGACCTGAGCTGAAGGCAGACGCTTAACGACTGAGCCACCCAGGTGCCCTGGGTTGTATTAATTATTTAAAGAATTCATTCTCGGGGTGCCTGGGTGGCTCAGTTGTTTAAGTGGCTGCCTTCGGCTCAGGTCATGATCCCAGGATCCTGGGATCGAGTCCCACATCGGGCTCCCTGCTCAGCAGAGACCCTGCTTCTCCCTCTCCCTCTGTTTGCTGTTCCCCCTGCTTGTGCTCTCTCTCTCTCACTCTCTGATAAAATCTTTTTAAAAAAATAAAAAATAAAGAAAAAATAAAGAACTCATTCTCAAATGTCAGTGCTTTATTATAAACGTAAATAATTTGTGGCGTGTCTGATGGACACCACAAAGAACTCAATTCAACCACATCTCTGCTGCAATATTATTTCAACCTTTCCCTACCCTCTATGCCCAGCCCCAAGCCTGTTTCTCCTTCCACCTTCCCCATGGCCCCTCACTGGCTTCCATTTCCTGCTGGGCTCTGGTCCCATCCTTTCTCTGGTTCTCTCTGAAATGCCAGTGTGACCAAGGCACTTTCTCGTGGCTACCGACTGCCTTTAGAATAACAGCACGATGCAGCCCCATCCCAGGAATGTGGTATGGGGTGCATGCCCACCGCACGCACCCCAAGCTCCAACCAGCACAGATTCCTCTAAATGCACTCTGCTGTCTAACAGCCCCCCATTTCCTCCATGCTATTGATTCTGCCTGAAATACCACCTCCTCTGCCTTCTGTCTTCCCACTCCTCTCCGTGACCCCAGCCTCTGTTGCTAACTCACGTAGTGTTAGCTCACCTGGGCTCTCAGGTCAGACTGCTTGGGTTTGAGCCCACTTCTACCTCTGCTGGGCCTTGAGCAAGACACTTAAGCTCTCTTTGTTTTACTGTCCTTATCTGTAAAACTGAGATAATGATGGGTTAATAAAATGTTAATTTAATTGATGACTAATCGATTAAAAATAATAATAGCAGCACATAGTCCTAGGATGGTGATAAGGATTCGATTAGCTAAAACCATTAAGTGCTTGAAGCAATGGTGGGCACTAGGGATGGCCATAGTAACAGCTCCTCCTGTCCAGCCTGATCTCCTCTGAGGCATCCCGCCCACTCCTCAACTGGCTCCAGCACCTCGCCTCACTGTACTGTGATGGTTTGCTTAGCATTACACAGTGGGTTCCCTCCGCTCAGTGATTTCTTTGTCATTAGCCCTGTGCCCATAGCGGCTCATATTACAGTGAAAACATATTGGAGTTCAACCAAACCAGTGTTTTCCAACACCCACTCCACATTAGAATCGCCTGGGGAGCTTTTAATACGCTGCCTGGGCCCCAAGCCAGACCAATTATATCAGGATCTCAGAGGATGGGGCACAGACTTCAGTATTTTCTAAAACCTTCCCTTGGTGATGAAGAACCACTGAGCTAAACCGAGGTTTAAATCTCAACTCTTCCACTTCCTAGCTCTAGGACCCTGGGCAAGTTACTAGAGTTCTCACTATTACCGCGTCTGCAAGATGTGGATGAAAATGTCTAATTGTAATAGTGACATTCAGAGGGGCACCTGAGTGGCTCAGTGGGTTAAGGGTCTGACTCTAGATTTCAGCTCTGGTCAAGATCAAGCCCTGTGTTGGGCTTTGAGCTCAGTGGGGAGTCTGCTTGAGATTCTCTCTCGCCCTCTCCCTCTGCCCTATCCCCACTCATGCACACTCTCTCTCTCAAATAAATAAAATCTTTAAAAAAAAATAGTGGCGTTCAGAGTGTGTCCCCACCATTCCCATCCCCTTCACCAATCAGACCTCCACACACAGAGGTCAGGGTATTTCTTTTCCTGCCTATTACCCCGACAGGTTATCAGAAATGCCTTGGGTCCCTCCATCAAAGGCCGAAACTCCTGTTGGGCAGTCCCTTCCTTCAGATAGAGCCATTTACTCCCTAGTCTAGTAACCACAACCTTCCCTTGCCTCTTTCAATACAGGGGCCATGTTGGTTTCCTACTCTCTCCATCCTCACAGCCTTTCAGTATCCTTTGTTGGTTCTCCTCAACTCTGCCCACACTTTCATAAATAATCCCTTTATTAAAATTTCCCATAAACCCATTTGAGTGTGCCACCTGTAATCTTGCCTGATTATAATAGGAGACAAAAACACTAAAGAGGGAGAAAAAAAAAAAAAACAGGAAAAGAACTGGAATATATGGTTACATTTTCGAAAAGTAGAAACAAACAAAAACGAAAACAAAAAAACCTCCTAAATCCAATCTTTACTTACCAAATACTCTTATGGCAGCTAAAAAGCTTGAAAAGTACTCTGAGTAACTATAGTTTACTATATGAAAAAAAAGAAAAACATAAACCAGATTGTATTCCAAGTTTCTCTGAGACTTTGTCTCAGACCCTTTTTTTTCCTAGGTCATTATTTTCTTTCCTTTACAGTTTCTTATTCTTTTCATATTGAGAGAAGTCATCTAACAAGATTGTAGTAAAGATTTCAATGAGATACTTCGTGAAAAACGTAACCCCGGGGGGAAATAGTGTAACGGAATGGTCTCGGGCTCTGGTACCAAAGTAGACTCAAATTTGAATCCCACTCCCGGTTCTGTAACTAGGACAAGTTGCTTATTGCCTCTGAAAATGGGGTATGAATTCTTATTGCATGGGTTGTTATAAGATGCTACATCATGATAATTATAATAGTTAATATTTTTGAGCGCCTTTATATGCCAGGCAATGTGATGACTTTATATATGTTATTTACTTCTCACAAAAACCCTATGAAGTAAGTGCTATTTTTAACCCCTAAATGAGGAAACTGAAGACCAGGGAGGTTAAGCAATTCATCCGAGGTCAAACAGCTAGTAAATAACAGCATTAGGCAATAATATATGATGTAAGTTGCCTAGAGTGCATATTAGGTACATATTAATGACATTCTCTGATATTTTGATAATGATTAATTTTCCTCTCCAAGAAAAAAAAAACACTAAAACAAAAAACTAAAATGAGTTCAAGATAATCTAGTGAAGTTTCTAAGCTAAGTAGTTATACCACTTTTTCTTACCCCAATAATCTGGAACTTAAAAATGAGTATAATGCTCAATGTCTCACTCCTGTGAATTTTCCCAAGAAAAATATATCCACAAAAAGATGTATACAAAAATATTCATAATAGCCTTATTCTTAATAGCCTCAAACTACAAACTTCCCAAATGCCCATCCACACGAAAATGGAAAAATGAATTATAGCACATCCGTGCAATGGAATACTAGTCAGCAATAGAAAGAAATGAACTATGGATACACACAACAACATGGATGGATTTCAAAAATATTATACTTAGTGAAAAAAGACAGACAATGCACCCCCTTGCTCCCATCCAATAAGAGAAAGTGAGGGGTTTGCTTTTATTGTCTTAGAAAAAGAGAACTCTCCTAGAAGCAACACTCTCTCTGTATCTCTTTGGCCGGAGTTGGGTCACTCATCTGTTCATGAACCCATCCCCTGGTCGGGAGGATTCACTTATTCTTGTAGCAGTCAGGCACACGGCTGAACTAAAACTATCTCCCCAAATGCACTGTGGCTACTCAAAGGTTAAGAGCAGCTTTTGGAGAGGCAACCGTAATATCCACCAGGGTAATGGGAGGGTCAAGCCTGGAGCGTGAGGGTTAGCCCAGATTGTGAAGAACAGTCACAGACTGAGGAATTTGAGTTGAACATAATTAATAGGGAGCAAGAAAGCGACCTAGGGGAAATAACGATTGTAGTATTGAGATAAGGGCATTGGATTTGAAGTCATCGTTTCTAAGCCTGGTTCTGCTGCATGTTAACTGTATGAGCTTTGACTGCTAGGTCTCTTAACACCTCAGGGCCATAATTCCTTATCAGTAAAATGAGAATAATAATGAGCAATTTCAAATATACCGTTATGAGAATTGTAGTGAAAATGATACTCTTTACCATTCAATCTGTTTTTATCAAGAATTTGTTAAACACCTGCAAGAAAATGTAATAATATAATAAAAAAATAAGAATAAATGATGGTAAGAACATGAACCCATTCAATAAGCCACTGCTAAGCTCCTTGCTTTTGACATTGTTCTCTGAAAGTCATGTCTGGCTGGGCAATTCTACTCATACTAAACTGAAAGCCAGCAATCTAACTTCTCTGAAAGGGGCAATGTCCTCATGCCTTCATTCACTCAACAAATACATTATGGGGGAGTATGAAACACTGTCCTATCATTATTTAATTGTTCTTGCTTTCACAGTGTGACAGGATTTAGTTATCCAGACAACCTGGTCCCCACACTCATAATACAAAGTGTGCAGAGCAGACCAGCACCCTCCTTAGTCCCTCTCCTTTTCCTAGATGACTTAGGATGTCTCCATTAGGTCCATGGAAACTGAAAGGAATCACATCTGTTCTTTGCTATTTTCAGAATCTCTTTAGGAAAAAAAAAATCTGAATGAATGGCAAGCTTCTGCAGTTTTCCTTAGGACACTATATCCTTCCAAAGTTGAGATTATAATTAAACAGAATCTAGCTTTTTTTTTTTTTTTTTTTGATGCTTGCCAAGTTCATTGATCTTCAGTACTTAGATATATTTCTTTACAATATAATGGATTGAAGCAAATTAGCCTGAAGAGAATGAATAGCTAACAAAGCAAGAGTTGCAAATGACCAATAAACATATAAAAAATTCCCGGGTCCCTCGTGATTGAGGAAATCCAAACTAAAACAATAATGAAGCATCTTTGTCACCCAAGTAAATTTACAAAGATGAAAACAAATGGTAATGCTACGTGAGGGAACTTTCAAATAGGAAAAGTAGGTCTTGGCATTTTCCTACTTTCACAACCACAGCATTTTGCTAGAGCTATAACAGTGGGACAAACTTTTTGGAAGGGAATTTGGCAGTAAGTATCAAAATTTAAAATATGCATACCCTTTCTCCCAGCAATTCCATTTCCAAAACCATATAATAAGGAAATAATCAGAGATTTAAGTATATTTGTATGTACACTGTTATTCATTGCAATGTTATATATAAATTAAAAAAATTATAAGTAATCCAAATGTCTAACAATAAAGAATTTTAATAATATGTAGTCATTAAAAATGTTGTAGAAGAGTATTTTATAATAACATTGAGAAATATATACAATATAACAAAGGTTTTTTTTTTAAGCCATAAAATTGTGTATACTATGATCCTTCTAAAAACATGCATGTGTTTGTAAGGGGGAGAACATAATGGTGGGACATACACAAAATAGTAACCCTGGCTATCCTACAGTATTAGAATTAAAGGAATTTTTCTTCTCTAACTTTTTCTGCATGTTTTTCAAGTTTTCTGCTGTGAGTATTTATTTCCTAATAATGGAAATGCAGAAAAAAATTGTTTTTAGAAGCATCTTCTGATTCTTAAGACTTCTGTCAAATTCTCCTTTACCTTAAACCAAAAGCACAAGATAAAATAAGGTTTAAAATAAGACAACACCATATTTTTTTTAAAGATTTTATTTATTTATTTGACAGAGAGAGACACAACGAGAGAGGGAACACAAGCAAGGGGAGTGGGAGAGGGAGAAGCAGGCTTCCCACCGAGCAGGGAGCCCGATTCAGGGCTCGATCCCAGGACCCTGGGATCATGACCTGAGCCAAAGGCAGATGCTTAATAACTGAGCCACCCAGGCGCCCCCCCATATATATATATATTTTTAAGTTACATCTTACAGTATAGTAGGGCAAGGTCCAATTCTTACTACTGCCCCATCCTCTACCTTAATCCTTTAAAATTTAAGCTGGTCCAACTAGGTATAGCTGGTCTTCCTATCTCAAGCTTCAGCTATATCCTCAAATCCATAGTCCCCACTGCTACCAACATTATCTTCTTTTTAAAATAAGTTATTTGCAGGAGCACCGGGGGGGCTCAGTCAGTTAAGCAGCCAACTCTTGGTTTTGGCCCAGGTCATGATCTCAGGGTTGTGGGATCGAGCCCCACATTGAGCCCCACATCGGGTGCTGCACTCAGTGTGGAATCTGCTTGAGATTCTCTCTCCGCCTCTCCCTCTGCCCCTCCCCCCCAAATAAATAAATAAATTTTTTTTTTAATTTTAAATAAAATAAGTTACTTGTTTGTTCTTTACAATGGGTAATATATGCATTTGGTACAAAAACCCAAAATGTAAAGCAGGTAACTATGCATATAAAGTATTTATATTTTATATATAACTATATATTTATATTGTTTACATATATATATTTATATGTATTGTTTTCTTACCTTTTGATACAAATAGTAGCTCATGCTTTTTATTACACAGACGTAGTCTCTTATCAATTGATATTAGGTTGATGCAATTGTCCATCTTTATATTCCCGATTTTCTGCTTCACTTTGTTTTAGATAAGTTTCCTTCAGACAGTAGGTAGTCGTATTTTGCATAGCCATTCAATCAGTCTTTTTTATTGTTGTTATCAGGTGAGACTAACCCACCGACATTTATGAATATGAGCCATATGTGTGGTCTTGGTTCTGTCCAGCTATTTTGTTATATTACTAATGTTTTCATTGCCTTTAAAAATACTCTCATTCTATGGGCTGCAATTTCTTTAGTTTTAGTATATGTGTTTTCTTAATAGTTGGAAAACTTCATGTTTTTGTTCTAATGGGCACATCCATAACTATAATTTTGCTTTTTTCATTATTTTGTATTTTTCTATTCTTTCTTTTTATAGTAGCTAAGCAATGAACATAGCATAAAATTCAAAAGATATAAGAGTGTAGAGTAAAAAATGCCTCCTTCTGCTGTCTTCCCAGCACCCATTTCTTAATCCCAGAGGCGATTATTGTTACAGAATTCTTTATAGCTATAATTCCATACAGTTTACTTAATCATTTGTTTTTAGACAGTGTCAATTACTCCCATTATGAGCAACAATAAAATTAATAGACTTTTTTTTTCTTCCACATCCCCACCATTGCCTTATTTTTGTTAATTGAACATTTCTCTTAGTGTTTATCCTTATCCTTTAAATATATTTTACGTGTGTTGATATGCCAGATTTCAATGATTTCTTGTACCTTTAACATCAAGCGTTGCAATTCCAGTACTGAGATCACCTCCTCTTACTACCTCACCATCCCAGATTTCGATAGTTACATCATTTCTACATAGTCAGAGTTTATAGTTTGCATTTTTCACTCCTCAATCATTACACGAGATCTGTACTAGTCATAATCCTCTGAGTAGGATTCACGTTCATGCTGTTATTTTTCCATTGAGCTTCCACTGGGCTGAAGTTTGCTCTACAGTAGTTTCTTAGAGAAATGCTCATTGAAGTTAAAGTTCCTACCTTCTTGATTATTCAAAAGATTTCTATGTTGCTTGTATATTTAAAAATTGTAACTAGGTAAAAAAAATGCTTGAGTCACACTTTTCTTTCTCTAGGGCTTTTGTGCACAAAGCTCCATTGTCTTCTAACACTGAAGGTTCTGTAGAACAGAAGCCAGTCTGATCTTTTCCTCCTTACAGGTGGCGTAAGTCCTACCCTCCCTCCCCCAAAACATGCCAAAGAATCTTGCTTCATCTTTGTGGAACAGTAACCCTACCAGGGTGTGTACTGCTGTTGATTAGTCCATGTCAAATTTTTCTTAGATAAATGGGTCCAGATTCAAGTCTTCTACGACTACTAAATAAATAAATATCTGGAATGTTTTGTTTCTTTTCTGTGACTACTGAACATTCAAATCCTCTTTTACTCCTGGAAATGTTTCTTAAACATACCTTTAAATATTTCTCCAGTCCCCTGATTTCAGTTCTCTTTTTCACACAATCACTTACGCATTGTGTTAACTATCCTTTGTCTTCCATTGCTCTCAATTTCTTTCTAAGCCTTCTTAAGTATGCTCATTTGTATTACATTTTGTTTGCTTTTCTCAGTGTTATCCATATGCTACTTGGAGCTACTGTAATGAAGCTTTTATTTCTATAATAGTAAAAATTTATTTTCCTCTTCTCCGAAGTCTGTTAGTTTATGTTTCATCTCCTTCTGTTGCCCTGCTATATTTTTCCTGAATTTTGTATATTTCTTCTCTGAGCTCTTGTTTTATAGACACCATCAAATGGAGCATTACTTCGCTGTGATTTTTAGTTGTATAATGGTGCTCATGTTTGGCCACAATTTTCAACTGTTCTGAGGTAATCCTTTTCTGATGAGTATTTTTTTTGTCTGCCATTTGTTTTCCCTCTTTCTTTATTCTTCTTCCAGGTTCCTTGTATAATTACAATTATAATTTGTTACAATTTGTTATAGGTTGGCAATTATAAATTACTGATGCTTGGTATTAGTCATTGTTGGATAATCAGTTCTTTTTACACCAACTAATTGCAGAAATTTCATAAAAGAGGGATGAAATTTCTAGAGTACCTGATTTATAGTTAGGTTCCTTTGACACCAGATTTTGTGCTAGCAAGGTGTTTTGCTTGTTTGCTGTTTTGTTGTTGTTTGTTTTTTGTTTGGGTTCGGGTTTTTTGGTGTCTACTTATCCTCAGGCAATCCAGACTGGTAACTTCTGTGCTACCCATAACAGAGTCTCTCTACAACCTCTTTATGGGTAAACTGCTTCTGGCAAATACAGCAGGTCTGTGTGTTTCCCTTTGTTCCAAATTAGCCATGGTTGGTTTCGCCCTGCGAACATTCTGGGAGCTTTGCACTCCAGGTGTCCTGTCTCTTGATGCCCAAGCCTGTGTTTTACCTTCCCTGAATCTGGCCACCCTACCTCATGTCTTGTGCTCCGGCATTACAACTGTCTCCTCGTCTATTCAAATATGGAGTTTTCTTCTCTGTTTATTTTTATTTTCAGATATTTTTAGAGAAGAGACGGGAGAAAAACTCTCCTACTGTGCCATTTTAAACACAGATATCTCATTTTCTTTATAAAACACAGAATGATTATTGTTGTTGTTGTTTTTTATTATTGCATAAAAATAAACTGCAAAACCTTGCATATTCCCAGTGTTTCGTAATCAGGCCCCAGCCTGTTTCTGGACCTCATCTTTGCTCCTTCCTTGCAGTATTTCTGTACTGGTCGCAAGACAATTTTATACATCATCCATGGAAAACATGTTTTCTCTTGAAATTTATAACATATATAAATTTTACAAATAGAGGATATAGAACAATCAGAGGCCAGCCTGATCTTTTCCCCTTATAGGTGGCTCAAGTCCTCCTCTCCTTCACCCCCCCAAAAAAGCCAAAGATTCTTGCTTCATCTTAATAGACCAGTAACCTTACAAGATGTGTACTGCTGTTGATTACTCTAGGTCAAATTTTATATAAAGGATGTTAGTCGTACTTGAAGCAGGATTTAGATTTAGAGAGAAAACACTTATTAAAGGGTGATCAGAACTGTCAGAGAGAGAATATTTGACAAAACAAAACCAGGTTCTCCCCTGAGACATTGGAATGTATGAATCAAGAAGTCCTAGATCTTGCATAAAAAAATAATTTTTCCCTTAAAAAAAAAAATTTCTCCCTAGCTCCAATTCCTTTATCAATCTGAGATCCTTTTTTTTTTTTTTTTTAACAAAAGAAACTGTTTTTATTGAATTATACATACAGGTAAGTACATAAATCATAAGTTTACAGCTCGATGAGTTATCACAAAATGAACACATATTTGTAATCCCCACCCATATCAAGAAACAGAGTGTGACTGGCCCCCCAGAAGCCCTACATGGGCCCCTCTCCAGCCAGTACTATCTCTTTCACCACAGAGGTCTCCAATATTCTAAACTGCTAATCATACAATGTGCTTTGGGTTGGGCTTTTTTACTTAGCATTATGTTTGAGATCTATCCACGTATTTGTTTAAAGAAGTAGTTTCTTCATTTTCTTTCCATATAGATAGCATTCTGTTGTGTGAATCTATCACAACTGATTTATCCATTCTACCACTGACGCGAACTTGGATGTTACCAGTTCGGGAGTACAAAGATGCTGCTAATATACATTATTTCACATATCTTTTGGTGAACATATACACACATTTCTGTTTTGTATACCTGAGAGCAGAGCTGCTGAATAATAGGCTCTATATGCCCAGCTTTTAGTAGACACAACTCCGGTTTTCCATGTTGTACCAAGTGCAAGGCTCTTCTGGAAGGATTTTATGCCCAGGGTGAATTTGCATCAAGAGCTTTTATATCAATTACTTTGGGGTCATAACAAACCACACCAGAATGCAGTGGTTTAAAACAACTATTTTGCTGTGATTCATGATTCTGTAGGCTTGTCATTTCAAAAGCTAAGCCAATCAGGTTTCCTGCGAAGGTCATTCACGTGGCTAGTTATTCGGTGGCACTACTCCGGTCAGATGGGATGAAATGTCCTCACTTAAGTCTTGGCTGACCATAAATCTTCAGCAGGCACACTTGGGCTTTTCACATAGGGCAACATTCCAAAAAGACAAGAGCTGACGCTGTAATACCTCCCAGGCCCTAGGCTAGGAAGCCATATGACCTCACTTCTGCTGCATCCCATACATCAAAGCCCATGATAAGCCCAATCCACATTGAAGAGCAGAACAATAAGCTCCACTTCTTGATGGGAAAGCCAGTAAAATATGCCCTTTTTTTTTTTCCGAGCTATCATCTTCCACCTGAATGCATTATTTATTTTCCTCCCTCATGCAAAACACACTCACCCCACCCCAGGAACTCCACATGTCTCATCCAATTGGGGCATCATCCTCAAAGTGTAAAATCTCACCATCTGCATCAGGTCCAAACGAGGCTCCCTGCGTACCTATCCTCAGGTGCAGCTTCTCTCAGTCTGGATAACTACATCAATTAAAAAGGCAAATTTTCTGCCCCCAGATGCACCCAAAATATTAGTAAAGCAAGATAACCACAGTAGATACTCCTAATCAAGAGGGAAAATTGGGAGAGGCGTAGAAGTCACTGTTGCATGGCAATTCTGAAATGCAGGCCCCAGAAGGAGGGAATGTTTCTTGACTGGGGTCCATTGCTGCTCCCTGGGTATAGAAGCATCCAGTCCATTTCTCTCGGAGACTCTTAGCTCTACACCCTGGGGTCTTGGCTTGGCCATTTGAAACAACTTCTCTTTTCCATCAGAAATGGCCCATCTTGCAGCTGAGTAGCTTTCTCAGTCTGCCGCCTACCTGCGGAGAGTTGGGAGCCCGTTTTGAATGTCTCTGTCCCGTTTAGACTAACCTGGCAACGCTTCTGCCGGCAACGTTCTTTTTAAAATTTTGTGGGTTTCCTGTGACTCTGATACAGGTCTACTCATGGGAGCAAAAGTCACATTTACAATTCTTTTTGAGACAAGTCTCTTTCTATTTGGGGCCCTAAGTCAGGCAGTAGTGGGACAATGCTCTTTTGTCTACTGAGAGAGTCTAGCTGGAGCTGCCTTCAATCTTCCAGTGATCTTGAGTATGACATTACAGTCACACACTTAATTTGGACCTTGGCCCCAGCCCTCATTTCGTTTTGAGACTCTTTTATTGTCTACGGACACTGGGGGAAATAAGCAATTTTAGTTTCCAGCCCAGCAACTCTTGGATCCTTTATATTGTCTCTAAATTTTGCTTGCAAGTTAAATAGTTTGCGTTTGGACCTCATCTGTGTCTTCCTCTACCTTATCATATGCATTTGGGACCAACAAACTGACACTTCCAACGTTCTGCCAGGTGATTTCTTCAGCCAAATCCAAAAGTTTATTAGCAGCATGTCCCGTCCTCCAAGTTATTACAGACAACAGTTTTGCAAATTGCGGCACGCTACATAATGCCACCTCCCATTCACCCAGATTGCCAGAGGGGTTTCCTCCTGGCTTTTCCAGTCTCCACGAACAGTTGCTTTGCACACGTCCAGCGTTTACCGAAAGTTTTTTCCCCACTGTCTGATCTTCCTCTGGGGCAGAATTGTCTATTCAGCTAGTAACCCTGAGAGATGAGGTCATGTCTCCCTGGGGACAAGGAGCAGGCTTGGTTGCTGCTTGCTCTAAAAGGGGCAGGTTCATAAATAAAATATTTTAAAGGGGGGAGGAGTGGGTGCCTGAGTGGCTCAGTTGGTTAAGCATCCAACTCTTGATTCTGGGTCAGGTCATGATCTCAGGGTCGTGGGATTGAGCACCGGGTCCCGCTCCGCACTCAGCGGGAAGTCTGCTTGAGGTTCTCCCCCTCCCTCTCCTTATGCTCCTGCCCCTGCCCGCTCGCACGCTCTCTCTCTCTCAAATAAATAAATAAAATCTTAAAAATAATAATAAAAGTGGTGAGTCCCCCAAGCTCTGTGTTTCTCAGGTGCATCTGAAACCCACTGCATGGAGAGCATTCATCTGGGCCATACCACACCGACCCCAGGACTTACAGGCAAGGAGAACCGAAGCAAATGTGCTGATGCTCGAGCTGCTTGCTCTGCCACGAATAGAAAGTGTTCCATCTCAGCCCCAGCACTCTGTGTGTACTGTCAGCACTCTCGAAACAGCAACAAGCTCACTTACTGGCTTGTAAGTGGGGAAGGATCGAGTCCCAGACCTTACAGTCTCCATCTCCAGAAGGCGTTCTCAGTTTAACTTTCAATACATCTTGACTCAACACTACCAAAGTCTGGCCATGACCTGCAAAAAAAAATCTCACTTTCCAAAGATAAAATTGGAGGCAGCAATTTTTTTTCAAAATTCAGGATTATGTCAGAATTCAACGATTGAAGCAAATCATATTGACGACTCTGTGCTCACGTTACTGTGTGTCTCCAGAGCTGGCCTGGCCTCAGATCAAGTGAAATATTGCAGCATTGTTGAAAATTGTGTATTCTTGGAGCATCTGGGTGGCTCAGTTAGTTAAGCCTCCGACTCTTGATCTCAGCTCAGGTCTTGATCTCACAGCTGTGAGTTCAAGCCCTACGTTGGGCTCCAAGCTGGGTGTGGAGTCTACTTAAAACAAAATAAAAATAAATTTTAAAAATTTTAAAAATTTTTTAAAAAGAGGGGTGCCTGGGTGGCTCAGTCGGTTAAGCGTCTGCCTTCGGCTCAGGTCATGATCTCAGGGTCCTGGGATCAAGCCCCGCATCGGGCTCCTTACTCAGCGGGGAGCCTGCTTCTCCCTCTCCCTCCACCTCTGCCCCCAATTCATGCTCGCTCTCGCGCTCTCTCTCTCTCTCTCAAATAAATAAAATCTTTAAAAAAAAATTTTAAGAAAATTGTGTATCTAGTCAAGGAAATTTTATCTTTTGGGCCATGCATCAATCTAGCAACAGAAAAATGCCAACAACTGGCTAACGTCACTGGTTTACACAATTTCTAGACCAACATTGTAATTTTTAACTCTGTGGTTCCCAAATATGTCTGTCTCGCAAACTAATAAGTCAAAGGAAGAACAGGGATATTAAAAGGGGAAGAAAGGATAAACAACACACACACAAGAAAGACAAATACTGCACGATCTCACTTACATGTGGAATTTTTAACAATTGAATTCACAGAAACAGAAAGTTCATTGTTGGTGCCAGGGGTCGGGGGTAGAGGAAATGGGGAGACGTTGGTTAAAGGATACGAACTTCCAGTTACTAGATGAGTAAGTTCTAGGGATGTAATGTACAGCGTGGTGACTACAGTGAACGATACCGAACTGCATACTTGAAGGTTGCCAAGAGCAGAGCTTAAATGTTTTTACCACAAGAAATAAAATGGGAACTATGTGAGCTGATGGACGTGTTAACTAGCCTTACTGTGGGAATCACTTCACAATATATATGTATATCAAATCACACCGCACACCTTAAGCTTAAACAGCATCATATGCCAATTATATCTCGATAAAGCTGGAAAAAAGATTCATACCATATGCCAAGAAGCTGCAAAAAGTAACTTGCTGACGTTTCGGTGAAACCTTGTTATAACTGCTGCGGTATTAATTTTCTAAGAAATACTGCAGCTGAGTGCCTGGGAACAGAAGCTCTGGAAAGAGACCACTCGTGTTCACAGCTTAGTTTGCAGGTAATTAGCTCTGAAACGAGGAGTAAGTCACCTTCTTTACGCCTTGTCTCCTCCTCTGTAAAATGGGAATGTTGGCTCCTATTTCATTGGGTTTTTTGTTAGAGTTCAAAGGGTTAGCACACGTAAAGTGCTTATAACAGTGCTGTTTCGTTTCAATAAATAGCATCTACGTCCAAGCTAGTAGGCAGGTGACGAGGTTGAGAGAAAGATGTTATAACGTGCAAGAGCAAGAACGACCATTCGCAGTACACTCTGCAAATTCCAAGAAACCGGGATGAAGAGCTAACATACCTGAATGTCTGAATCTCCTGACAACTAAGAAACTAACTCCAGAAACCTTTCTTTCCTTTTCTTTTGCTCCATCAGCTTTCTAACAAATAGATATTTTACTTTTTTGATCTTGGATTTCTGGCTTCCGGAACTCTGAGACAATACGTTTCTGTCGTTTGACCCGCCCAGTCTGAACGGCCAGTGGTACTCTGGGATGGCAGCTGACGGCAGCTCTAGAAAATAAGTATGGGATGCTAGGCCAAATGTTTTCTTTCTTTTCTGTCTTTTTCTTTTCTAAACGAAGTAAGACATAGTACTGAAGTGCTTATAATGACAAGTAACACCTTCCTGCCCCATCCCTCCCTTCTGTTGCACCTGGAATAGCCATTTATTTATTTATTTATTTATTTATAGATTTTATTTATTTATTTGAGATAGAGCGAGAGCACGAGTAGGGGGAGGGGCAGAGGAAGAGGGAGAAGCAGACTCGCCACTGAGCAGGGAACCCGACGCGGGGCTCAATCTCAGGACTCCCGGGATCACGACTCGAGCCAAAGGCAGACGCCCAACCAACTGAGCCATCCAGGCGCCCCTGGGAGAGCCTTTTAAAGGACTCTTACATTGCCACTTCTTCAAAGACTTTCCCAACTTCCCGGAAACGAGCAGCCGGGTTTTTCATTTTTGCTCAAATTATTCTGATATGAACAATCCCCTTTGCGGCACATGAAACTCCTATGCCATGCCTATGCGTCACGGATGTTTTTTTCTGTGCTTGAACTACTCCAATCCAGTCCCCTTTGGAAAGAGGTTTGTTTTTTTGGGAGCCTATTTCACGCAGAAGGTGCTATAGCCGAGTGAAAATAGCACCGCCTTCACACTCAAGCACTCCCGACTCCCTAACCTATGTGCCACTAGCCAGGCTGCTTCCATGCCTGATTCGTGGTTGCCCTATTTTAAAAATGGATGTAGGGGACTGATATCTCAAAATATTAAATTCCATGCTCTTCCTTTCTTCTTAATTTTTACTTTGTGAAATATGAAGCCATCACAGAGCTGCGTGTCCAGGATATATTCCATTCTAAAGTAACCACGACCCAAGTCAGAAGAAAGAACACTGCCCTGCTTCAGTGATGTTCAACATCACCAGCCACTAAGGGAATGCAGACTAGGACCATGACCTATCACTACACGCCCTATCAAAAACAGCTCGAATTCAAAATAACGGCAATACCAAATGCTGGCAAGGATGCAGAGAAACTGGATGCCCACGTTGCTGTGGGCATGTAAAATGGCACAGCCACTTTGGAAAACACTTTGGTAGTTCCTTATAAAACCAAACACGCAATCACCATACAAGCCAGCAATTGCACTTCTGAGCATTATCTCAGAGAAGGGGAAAACACGTCCTCACAAAAGCCTGTACACAAATGTATATGGCAGCCTTCTCCGTAATGGCGAAAAATTGGAAACAACCAAAATGTCCTTGAGCAGGTGACTGGCTGACCAAGCAGTGACAGAGCCATAAAGTGAAATACTACTGAGCAACAAAAAGGAACTAATAAGACCACTAATAAGAACACCAATGTGGGTGGATCCCAAGAGCATTATGCTGATTGAAAAAAGCCAATCTCAAAAAAATCATATATTGTACAATTCCATCTATGTAACGCTCTCAGAATGATGAAATTGTAGAGAAGGAAAATAGATTCGTGGTTGCCGGGGACTGATGGGGGGGACAGGATGTGGGTGGTGACTAGGAAGAGACAGAACAAGGGAGATCTTTGTGGTGACAGATCAGTTCTGGATGGTGTTGGCGGAGGTGGATACTGGAAATTATGTGATAAAATGCTGCAGAACTAGATACATACATTGTGCCAACATCAATTTGTGCTATAATTATTTAAGTCATAACTATTAGAAGAAACTTGGTAAAGAGTCTTCAGGACCTTCTGTACTCTCTTTGCATCTTCCTGTAAATTTGTAATAATTTGGAAATAATTTTTTTTAACTCTGAAGTAGCCACCACCGAAGTCAGAAGATAGGACGGTACCCTCACTCCAGAAATCTCTTGCCCCACACACTCCTACCCACCCAGAACCCTCCCTGTTGACCCTGTGCCAGTCAGTTCTTGCTTTGTGTGATATATTTACCATCTCTACGTGCTTCCCTAAAAATATAGTGTATTTCTTGCCTAATTTAAACTTGACACATTGGAAGCCATCATATGGAATCTTTTGAACTTGGCTTTTTTCACTAAACATCATGTTCGTGGGTTTCATCCATAACATGGGTGGCTATGGCCCTGTATTCCGTCAAATGAATATGTCACAATTTATTTGCCCATTTCATTGCAGTTGGCTTTTGGGGGTTTTTCTAGTTTGGGGCTGTTATGAGCAATGCTGTCGTGAACACTTATACCCTGGTGCACATGTGTATGTGTTTTTCTAGAGAATATATCCAGGGAAGAAACTGCTGGGTCCTGGGGTATGTTTATTTTTGACTTTACAAAAGAATGGTCAACTATTTTCCAAAGGGTTGTACCACTTTTCATTCCCATCAGCTGTGGGATGAGTTCTTGTTGCTCTTTTTGCTAAAAGACAGACTTTAGCCATTCTGGTGGGTGCATAATTGTATCTCATTGTAGCTGAAACTTGCATCTCCAGGACATTCTTTCCTGGAGCACTGTTTCATTTATTGGTCATTTGGATTTTCTCTGTTGTGAAGTGTCTGCTCAAGTTTTTGCCTGTTTTCTACTGTGCATCTTTTCCTTACAGATTCGTAGGAATTTTTACAAATTCTGAATACAAACAGTTTGTGGCTTGTCCTTTCTCTTTTTCCCATTTTCCTTCCCCCGACTCAGTGTGGATGACACTCCCCTTTTCAGTCAAAGGCATCCATTACCTCAGGTAAAAAGATGATCAGTAATAGAATCAACAGCCAAAGAGTGGAAACAACCCAAGTGTCTACTGATGGATGAGTGGATAAATAAAATGCGGTGTGTACATACAGTGGAATATAATTCAGCCATAAAAAGGAAGGAAATGCTGACACATGCTACAATAAGGAGAAACCTTGAAGACGTTGTGCTCAGTGAAATAAGCGAGTCACAAAAGGACAAATACTCTATGATTCCATTTATATGAGGTACCTAGAGACAGGAAAGAGAATTGTGGTTGCCAGGGGCTGGGGACAGGGGCAAAGGAGGAGTTAGTGTTTAATGGGTATGGAGTTTCAGTTTGGAAAGATGAAAAGAGTTCTGGAGATGGATAGTGGTGATGGTTATACAATCATGTGAATGTGCTTCATGCCACAGAAGTATACACTTAAAAATGATGAAAACTGTAAACTTTATGTGTATTTTATCACAATAAAAACGATATTACTGGAATCATTTTTAAAATAATGTTTTATTCATGTAGAAAGAATATCTGTGCATTGAAAAAAACAGACATGTAAAAATAACTAAAATTTTTACATTTCCACCATTCAGAACCCTTAGTGTGGTCTTCTAGATCTAAAAATGGCCTTACACTGTAAGAGTGTCTTATAATCCATTTTAATGAGTACATGATCTGTATCTCTCTACATTAAACTTTTTCCAATTGACCTAAACATATACAATTGTTTGTTTTTAGACAGGGGTGAGCAGAGGGACAGAGGGAGAGGGAGAGAGGGAACCTTAAGCCGGCTCCACACCCAGAATGGAGCCCAACTCAGGGCTCGATCTCACGACCCTGAGATCATGACCTGAGCCAAAATCAAGAGTCCTATGCTTAACCGACTGAGCCACCCAGGTGCCCCTGTACAATTGTTTTAAAACAATTTTTAAAACAGCCAAAACCTGTTTTTTTCCTTTCTTTCTTTCTTTCTTCTTCCTTCCTTCCTTCCTTCCTTCCTTCCTTCCTTCCTTCCTTCCTTTCCTTCTTTCTTTCTTTCTTTCTTTCTTTCTTTCTTTCTTTCTTTCTTTCTTTCTTTCTTTCTTTCTTTCTTTCTTTCTTTCTTTCTTTCTTTCTTTCTTTCTTTCTTTTGCAGTCAGAAAGGAAAGCTCTGAAGAGGCTACCGGTGAAGTTTATCCTTAAACAAGAGCTGGGGAGGACCTGAGACACCTAGGGGAGCGTGAGAAAACCAGCAAGGGTTGAGAAGGGGAGGGAGTGGGTCCCCAGCTCCTGGAGGAGCAGAGCGGCCTCAGGACAGCCTGGCCCTAACCAGGTGAACGAGTTTAGTCCAGGCACTGAAAGTGGGCTGGGGACAACAGCACTGCTTGTTGCTCTAAGAAGCTGCGGTGGTGTTGCTTTGTCTTCAGGGGGCCTCCCAGGCAACACTGAGCAAAGTGCCAGGTGACCCCCAGCAGCTTCCGATTTTGCACAGCCCATCCGGACTTGTCCAGGACCGAGGACACGTGCATATGTTCCTGAATGCACCCTGATTCTTGAGTAAAGTGCCACCTATCTCTAATGGTTGTTTTAAGGATGCAGGAACACCCCCCCGAAAGCACCCGGAACAACGTCAATCTCAGCTCTGTGGGTGTCCATCTTCCTCCCTCTAAGGCAGGCCCATCTCTCACCCCAATTATACATTAATTGGCAGAGTGCCAATGTCACTTGGACAAAGCACCCTATTCTCTGATAACTCAGAAGCTTACAAGAAAGGAAAAAGA
The DNA here is from genome assembly GCF_964656455.1 of Halichoerus grypus. Lineage (NCBI taxonomy): Eukaryota > Metazoa > Chordata > Mammalia > Carnivora > Phocidae > Halichoerus > Halichoerus grypus. The sequence goes on along the minus strand of NC_135715.1, from coordinate 13,012,943 downwards.
CACAGAATTAACCACATTGTGTGAGTGTAAGTGATGAGGTTGATTCTCCTAAACATCTCCTAAACGTGGCAATCTGACTGAACACAATTCCCAACATGAAATTTCCATATTGTTTTGAGCAAGGGTGCAATCACTGGAAAAAGCATAGTCTCCCTACTTTGAAGATAGCCCTCATTTAGGTGTGTAAACTCTGGTGTCTGTCATTCCGTTTTCTAAGTCTTGTTATTATGTAATTGGCCTCATGAATATCCTATTTGTCATTGCCTAAGGTGCTTTTAATTAGCTTTTAAGGTCCTCAGAAATCATTAGGCCCACAAAAAAAAATCTATCTGGACTGCAAAATTTTCATTTTTATGTTTACATTTACCAGTTGAATCTCTTCCATTACCAGGCAACACCTAACATCAGGGCTTACTGAGTAAATACCAGGTACATGCATTGTTATAGGCACTGAGGTGTTACAGAGGAGAAATCAGACACAGTCCCTTGACCTCCCGTGTCTGCGATCTGACCAAAAACATAAGACGGCTTAACAGTGAAATCAATAGAGCTGTGCAGGAAGGGTCAACTAGAAATATCCTTAACAATTTTTACAATTCACATGGACTTTTACAAGGCCAAATTCAAAAGGAAAATATTTTATTAATTTTTTTAGGTTCTTCACTTTATTCACATTTCATTTTCATGTCTGCTTTAAGTTTTACTATGCCTTGTTCATTAAGCTGAAGAGGAGATGAGAAGACCAAAGTGAAATGGGTCCAAAAAAAAAAAAATTAGATGATGTAAGTTTTTTGAAGGAAAGAAGCCTGTCAATGACAGTGTTTTTGTTTTGAACTCCATATAAACCGTTGTTAAAATCTTTGCATTACAATATTTGATCATTTAATCATTCAATGGGAACATGTCTTAGGAGCAAGGCATGCAGATTTTACGATGTCCACTTTACATAAAAGAAAGTGTACGTGAAAGGTCATTTGACTTCTCCAAAATCTTCCCATGAGTCATAAAAGCAGATATCAAGTGTCCTACCTTTTAGTCTTTTGCTGTGCCCACTTCACCCTATGTTCACTTATTTCAAAACATTGCTACTTCCATGTGTTTCCAGGTTCTTTTCATAGCTGATTAGTTATGCCTGCAATGGCTCAAGAAAATATCTTTATCTTGGGGCGCCTGGGTGGCTCAGTCGTTAAGCGTCTGCCTTCGGCTCAGGTCATGATCCCAGGGTCCTGGGATCGAGCCCCGCATCGGGCTCCCTGCTCAGCGGGAAGCCTGCTTCTCCCTCTCCCGCTCCCCCTGCTTGTGTTCCCTCTCTATGTCTCTCTCTGTCAAATAAATAAAATCTTTAAAAAAAAAAAAAAGAAAATATCTTTATCTTATATGTCCATGCTTTCTCAAAGGATACTGGCATTCACACAACTTCAGAGCTGGGAGGGGTCTTTGAAATCTAGCCCAATGTTCTCATTTTAAAGATGAAGGCCCTGAGGCCCAGAGGTTAAGAAGCAACAAGAGCAACAAGATCACAAAGGCGATCAATGGTGTAAAAATGGATTCTACGAGAAAAGGTTAAAGACACTGAAATTGGTTCCCCTAAACAGATAATTTAATAATGACCTTTTTGTATTAGAATTATGATTCAAGGTAAGGATTTTTTTTTTTTTTTTTACTTCTCTCTGTCATTAGCAAAACAAGAAGGAATGAGTTTTGATTACAGTGAGCAAAAATAGTGAGGCTGAATATAAAAAAGAATTTTCTGGCAATCAGTATAATCAAAAACTGAGCTAGGAAACCTGGAGATATAATTTACATAACCTACAATTCACCCACTTAAAGTACACCATTGGGGGCACCTGGGTGGTTCAGTCGGTAAAGTGTCCAACTCCTGGCTCTTGATCTCAGCTCAGGTCTTGATCTCAGGGCCATGAGTTCAAGCCCTGCATTGGGCTCCATGCTGGGTGTGGAGCCTACTTAAAAGATAGATAGATAGATAGATGATAGATAGATAGATAGATAGATAGATAGATAGATAGATGATAGATAGATAGATGATAGATAGATAGATATAGAACAATGGTTTTTAGTATATTCATAGTTGTGCAACAATAAACGGAACCCATTTTAGAATATTTTAATCAACTCAAAAAAACCTCTGTACCCCCATCTTCCCCAGCCCTAGGCAACCACTAATCTACTTTGTCTCTATGGATTGGCCATTCTAAAAATTACATGTAAATAGAATCATATAACATGCAGTCTTCTGTGACTGTCTTCTTTCCCTAGCATAATGTTTTCAAAGTTCATTCTTGTGCCATGTATCAGTACTCTATTCCTTTTTATTGCCAAATAATACTCCATTGTATGGATAGACCACATTTTGCTTATCCATTCATTGGTTGTTAGACATTTGGGTTGTTTCCACCTTTTGGCTTTTATGAATATGCTGCTATGAATATTCATGTGCAAGTGCTTGTATGGACATATGCTTTTATTTCACTTCGGTATATACCTAGAAGTAGAAAAGCTGGGTCAAATGGTAACTCTTTATTTAGCTTTTTAAGGAACTGCCAGACTGCTTTCCAAATTGGCTGCACCATTTTGTATACCCACCAGCAGTGAAGAAGGGTTCCAATTTCTCTACATCCTCACCAACACTGTTATTATGATTTTTTTATCATAACCATTTTAGTGAGTGAAGTGGTATCTCATTGTGGTTTTGCTTTGCATTTCTTTGATGACTAATGATGCTGAACATCTTTCCATGTGCTAATGGTTACTTATATATCTTCTTTGGAGAAATGTCTATTCAGATCCTTTTCCCATGAAAAATTTCTTTTTTTTTTAAGATTTATTTATTTATTTTGAGAGAGAAAGTGAGTGCGCACATGTGTGCATGAGGGGGGAGGGGCAGAGGAGAGAATCTCAAGCAGACTCCCCACTGAGCAAGGAGCCTGATGCAGGGCTCAATCCCACAACCCATGAGATCAAAACCCGAGCCAAAACCAAGAGTTGGACGCTCAGCCAATTGAGCCACCCAGAAGCCCAGAAAAATTTCTTTTTGAAAGGTTAAGTGTAGACTAGATTCTTTTTTTTTTTTTAAGATTTTATTTATTTATTTGACAGAGAGAAAGAGACAGTGAGAGGGAACACAAGCAGGGGGAGTGGGAGAGGGAGAAGCAGGCTTCCTGCTGAGCAGGGAGCCTGATGCGGGGCTTGATCTCAGGACCCTGGGATCATGACCTGAGCCAAAGGCAGACACAACGACTGAGCCACCCAGGCGCCCCCTGCATACTAGATTCTTAATCTCTGGGTTGCTTCACACCTAATCCTCCATTATATAAATTATATGAGTCCTAATCAAATGAGTTTGATTTATTCTAGTTCTTTCTAGTTCTATGAATCTATGGTTTGCAAGAATTTTCATATCTCATGTCAGATTTTCATAGAATGGAAGCTGAAGATAAAATGAGTCAAAAGGTCCCCACTTCCTGCAGAGAAGAACTTTTGAGTAGAGGATCATGGAGATACATTTCAGGAAGGCCCTTTGAGCAGTGAGTCCTGCAAAACAGGCTCTCTATATTGGTGCAAAAACTGACACAGAAGGGGCCAGTGGGCAAATATGCTTCATTTTCTATGACACTTTGAAATTATTGCCTGAAAAGATAAACCCGGTTTTTGTCTGAATGACATTATGAGGTGATCCATCTTCAACCCCAGCTGAGAGTATAGCTGAGCTGTTTCCCTAAATGAATGATGTAACATGAAAACGTGCATCTCAAGATAAGCAGTTCAGCGGGGGCTCAGTGCGAACATGTTCATGAAAGGTACAGCCATGGATGGGCAAACCCAGCCCTCTGCTTCCAGGCCTTTCCCTTCATCTCTATAATAATTTATCATGTTGCTTCATTTAAATGTGAACATTTCAAAAATATTTTTTAAGTTTTTTTTTAAGTCTGTAGGCTCAACAGTCCCAAAAATAAGGCTCATGATGGTAGGAAGGAAATAAGGATGTACCCACTTGTGAGTGGGTAGATGTAAGATTTAAGAGTTAAGAGTAAAAAAATTATGACCAGTTCTGGGGCAGCTGAACGCACCACAGTTGATCACTTGAACACAATATGAGTTATTGAATATTTAAGAATTGAGGATAGGAGTTTTTCTTTTTTTTCTTTTAAGACAAAAGGCCACTTATATTATCCATCACTGACATGCACACCACCATCCCAAATAGTAGTATTAAAGGAAATGTTATGAAGGTTACATGAACAGCTTGAAGGATCTGAACTATTGTTAACTGAAGAAGGGCAAAATATCTAAATGATAATTAGAAATTTTACATTTTAGAAAGGAGAGGAAAAACAAGTCACAGAGCTTTCTGATTACCCAAGACTCTTCTGGCTCATCTGTGGCTAGATACTGAGTGGCATAAAAGGCAAACAGGGCCATAATGCAAAACACCCATCACAGCCCTCCCCATACCTGATTCTCCAGCCTATATTTATCTACTGTGATGCTTCCTACTCAACTATTCTTGCACTTGTTGTGCCTGCTGCTGAACAAATCAATAGACATTCCCCTGAATCCAGTCTTTGGTGTAGGTTTGTAATGCCCGAAGTTCAGCCATGGCAGCCAAGGTCAGCGAGCACCTTCTAAAAAACAAAACAACTGTCAGTATCATAGGGGTTGGAGGAAAGACTGGAATTCTTTCTTTTAATGTGTTCTTCATACATCTTATAATCACCTTATAATTCAGTCAGTGATTCTTAAGCTGCAAAAGTTCTGGTTTTGGATTCTTGGTAGGATCCTTGAGCAAAAAGCCACGAGGACACCTCACGGCCATCACCCCTGCCTATGGGCCAAAACATCAGAACATGTGATGGAAATGAGGACAAAGAAGCAAGGAATGGAGCCGAGGAACTTTCAGGATTTGCAGAGACTTTGAAAGTGCTTAGACCTCACACGTCACCAATAAAAAATATGACCCATCCAGAAGGGTCTGAACATGTCCTATGAAACAATTTTAAAAACCAAAAAGTTGAGTTTTAATTAAAGTTTAGCTTTAATTAATTACAAAAATAAATAAACAGAATGATGGAATGCTAGATGTAGCAAAACTAGGTCACGGAGGACCAGGACAATCTAGGCCAAACTTGGTAAGTGAATATATCATATAAGAACTTGAGCTATAAACCAAACTGCCAAAAATACATTTAATAGGGAATTTCTTGGGCGCCTGGGCGGCTCAGTTGGTTAAGCAACTGCCTTCAGCTCAGGTCATGATCCTGGAGTCCCAGGATCGAGTCCCACATCGGGCTCCCTGCTCGGCGTGGGGTCTGCTTCTCCCTCTGATCCTCTTCCCTCTCGTGCTCTCTGTCTCTCATTCTCTCTCTCTCAAATAAATAAATAAAATCTTTAAAAAAAAAATAGGGAATTTCTCTTGTTTCCATAGAAATTTATCTTTATCTATTTTAGAAATCAGTTTCTTTTTAGTGTTGATTACTAGAATAGAATTGAAATCCATAGATAAGGAAACCACTCCTATAGTTTCAAAGCTGAAGTCCATGACAACATGTGTACGCAATCTGAGTAGCCCTCAACAGCATGAGTTTTGTGTTCTCAAAGGTCAGAACTCCCTTTGCCTTCTGTGGCTTTGGGAACAGATTGGTTAACCTATAGTATCTGAATGCCTGGATAGACTATAAAGCTTGTACGGTGGGCAAATTGAAACAGGCCAACAGCATGACACTGCTTGCCTACAGCGGGTCATAATTGCAGTCAGTGTCTCCATGGTGACCTCTCTGAGCCATGAAGCCGGAACTGGGGATTAATGACATCCCACGACTGGAGCAACCACAGTGCCGAGAACAGCTCTGACTACTGTAAGTAATCCCCAAACCTCAAATTTAGATGAAAAATTTTAAGAACCTAATCCATACCAAGGGACCGATTTGGGTGGTTTTGGATGGAGAAGTCTCTCTGTGTGAGATCCAGGAAGCCCTGTTAGCTCTCTTACCTTCCGGAGGCCCCATGGTAGTATCGACAAGGAAGGGAAAGGACAGAGAACTTACTAGACAGAAACCAAGAATGAAAGAATGAGAATACCATGACTGCTCATTGTTCCTTGACACTGTGTCTTCTTAGATTAGCTGTCAACTGCTTTCATGTACTTAAAGCATAATTTGTTTAGGGTTGCCCAGAAGAATGTAGACCGTTGCCTTAATTATGTGTGTAACCACCCCAAAACAGTAAGAAATGAGGTTTTGTTTCATTTAGGTGGTTCCAGGGAGAAACCTTTCCAGGACCCATGTATGGGCACAGCTGTTCTCCCTGATCAGGATCCTTGCAGTACCTAAGTAAGACTATCACTGTCCGACCTTGTTCTGTCTCTGGCCGCTGCTAATTGTGTTACTTCCTTTATGACAAAAAGGTCCTACTTTTTCCTACAATTGTGATATTCACGATCATTTCACCATTTATTCACCGACTAACCAAAATCCAATCCACCAGGATTTTCCATCCTACTTTCCTATAGACTCTTAATTTCTCAAGTGCCTCAAAATAAATCCTATTTAAAATCTTTAGAGGTCCTACCTTAGGCCTCTAAAAATATTAAAAATATTTAAATATCTTATGGTTGTGTCCTCTCAGAGGCTGAGTATATTTCATCTTAATTTTCACCTCACTAGTCAAGTAAATGAGGGAAAACATAATTCATATTCATTGTGGGAAAACTAAATCAACCACTAAGTAGTAAAAAGACTACTAACCTAATGGATTACCTTACTTAATTGCTTCTCCTAGAGTTTAATCCCCTAACTACGTATAAAAAAGTCAGGATGCCTGGCTGGCTCAGTCCGTTATGTGTCTGACTCTTGGTTTCAGCCCAGGTCATGATCTCAGGGTCATGATCTCAGGGTCATGATCTCAGGGTCATGAAATCAAGCCCCGCTTTAAGCTCTGGGATTCCCCCTCCTCCTTCTTCCCCTTCCTCCACTCACACATGCCCTCTCTCTAAAATAAATAAATAAATAAATAAATAAAAAAGACAAAATTACAAAGAAAACTATTAGAGGCAGGGGACTTGTCAATGGCAATGCCTTTATTACACAGAGATTAATTTAGACTTTTCTGATCAGTTTTGCTCTATTCTGTCACTTGCTTATACGTATATGTGTTGGAACATCCATAACTCTAGTCGTGGGAGACGGCATTGTGTTAGCATCTTAGGAGAGTTATGCAACTGGAACACACTTATGAACCCTCAAATTAAAAATACCTGGGCGGCCAAATAATAATTGTCATAAAGCTCATGCGGGGTGGTACTCTATAGGCTCTGCTCTGTCCTCTGTGCCTGTTTCATAGCCTTTTAAGGTTACCTGGTTTCCAAAGCACAGCAAACCAGATGATGAGAGCAGGTGACAAGCAGAGACAGCCATCATTTTATGTTGGCAGCTACATTAAGTGGCAGATGACTGACAGGAAAATGAAAAAAAAAAAAAAAACTTTGAGAAAAGCAGGCAGTGATATAAGACCTCAAATCTCAGAGATCCAGAGGAATTTCATTTTCAGGATGAGCATCCCTAAGTGGCTTCCGTACTCATCACCCTATTTGAACACAGTGTGATAATTGACTTAATGACCCTCAAATGCTGGGGCTGGGAAGATAATCCTAGGGATCGAGTCCAACACTCCCGATTTACAGACGAGCAAATGGAGGCCTAGAGAAGCCTTCAGGGCCAAGTTCAGGATCATAGCTGGTTGGTGGTGGAACTCCCACTAGAATCGGGACCCCCTGACCCTAGTGCATCTTTTTTTTTTTTTTTATGAAAACATGGTTGAAGCCTCATTGGTTAAACATGACAGTTGATGAAATAATGTACGGAAGGGTAGCACTCAGACACAGAAGGGAGGGAAGTCTTGTTGGCTAGGATATTGTGAATCTGATACATAAAACGGTGGAGCATTTTTAATATTAATATTTGAAATAACTTTGCTCTTTCAGAAAATTAATTTCCATGAAGCAGTCCCTTCTCAGATGTTAAAATGTCCGCTCTTCAGAAAGGTCTCCCCTGACCACCCTGTTAAAAATAGGACCACTATCACTTTCTATCTCCTTACCTTGACTTAATATACGCTATAAACTATCACTTATAGATACCTTTCCTCTAAAGCTTCTTTTCAAGTTAACAGCTTAAGTCTTGTCGTTTTCTTCTAGTTTTTAAATAGAATAAATAGTTTTCTTTCCTTGGAAGAGATTTAGCCCTGATTCTGAACCTCAGAACCACTAAACAGTCAAGGCATATGGGCCGAGCCCCCGGAAGAAGTCCCTGCAACTGATTCTGCCTGAATCCAACCTGAATAAGAAACGATGGAATCCCTTTATCATGATGGTATTTAGACACAAGTACCAATCAATATTCCAGCTTTAAGCTTGTGCCTCTGTCAAGATTTTCTATAGGCAGTTCTGTTTTAAAAGAAAAGACTTGACTTACAGCTGAATCCAAGTAACACAAGCCTTTCTACAACATAGTTTCAGTATCATTCTTATTTTACTTGGCACTGAGAGCTTAAAACACATTCCTGCTTTTCCCCACTCCCTTCCCACATTCTTTAAAAGGGCAGGAACTATTATCTCTTTGATAATAGAGCAAAAACGTCAGCATAAAGCTAATTAGATACACACTTCTATTGAGATGGGAGGACAGCATCTGACATCTCCGTATTAGTTTGAACTAATGTCTTTAAATAATTATTTTAATTCCATATTGTTATAGCCTTGTTTCTAAGTGAGAGGTAGAGAGGTAGATTAGATGGTAAGAGAGCTGAGTAGCTGAAGAAAATTTAGAGAAAATAGTATTTCCTTAGCACCAAATAAATACTATTACTCCTGAAGTACAAAAAAAATACAGATAAAAAATAATCCTTTCAAATAAAATGTTATAGGATTGACTTTTTCTTTAACATCTGTGCCTACTTGTTCTTCCAACTATCTTGACATTAATTAGTGGATTCCTAGGTGTCAGTCCCTTGCCAACCTGAGATCAAAAGGGAATTAGAATTTAAGATGACTAATCATGTTCAATGTACTACCATCGGTTCCCCCTTAGGATTATATTTATATTATGTGTGAATTATAAACCTCCTCTGCAGACGAACCATGAGAGACGATGGACTCTGAGAAACAAACTGAGGGTTCTAGAGGGGAGGGGGTGGGGGGATGGGTTAGCCTGGTGATGGGTATTAAGGAGGGCACGTTCTGCATGGAGCACTGGGTGTTATACGCAAACAATGAATCATGGTGTACATCAAAAACTAATGATGTAATGTATGGTGATTATCATAACATAATAAAAAAAATTTTTAAAAATAATAAACCTCCTCTGCCTGGCCTCTTAAATGTTGGGATGTCTCAGGGCTGAGTCCTTAACCCTCTTGTCTCTTCCCCAGGTGATGCCATCCACTTCCACAGCCTTAAATGCCATGAATATGATGCCTCAATTGGTATTTCCAGCCCCACCCTCTTCCTGAGCTCCAGGCATCCCTGTCCAACTGCTTGCTGGACATCCCCCACTTGGATGTCTCCTAGGCATCTCAAACTTACCATGAATGAAACTCGCCTCTCAATTTCTTCTCGCCAGAACTTACCCCACACACATCCTCATTTTAGTGGCATTGTCGTTGCTCAGACCCAAATCCTAGGCAGCCTCGACTTCTCTATCTCACTTCCTCCAGAGGAGGATTCACCATGGAGCTCGAGAAGCTTAAACTTCCAGATCTTTCGCTCACACGAAGCCCCTCCAGAGGACCTCATTTTATGTTCGGTGTTTCGTTTTTCTTATAGAGGGGCCTCAAATTGTGTTAGGTTTCAGGTCCCACAAAACTTGGATCTGCCTCTGCACCCTACATCCTGCTCTATTTCGGAAAGCCAACTATCTCGATCAGACCACTCTGGACACTGTCAATTGCTGTAGTCCAAGCCACCTTATTCTCTGGCCTGGAGTACCACAGTGACCTCCTCATGCTCGCCCAGCCTCCTCACTCCCTCCTACTGTTTTCTATATTACTCCAAAATCACCTTTTATAACTGTTTAAATGTTAAATGATCTGTTAAAACCAGTCATATCCCTTACTTAACCCGTTCCACTTAGAATAAGTCATACTACTGAAGGATTACAATGCCCCCGGCGATCTGGCCCCTGTTTGCCTCTCAGCCCTCCCCTCATGGCTTACTCCTCTCTGGCTGTACTCTTCTTTCCTCCCTGGAATACACCAGACTCCATTTTGTCTTGGGACTTTTACACTTGCTGTGTCCTCTGCTGGAAATAGGAATTTCTCCCATTTCTTTAATCGTCTCATCTTTTAAGTCTCTGCTCAAGTATCTCCCCCAACGTAGCACCCAACTCCACCCAGTCATTCTTGACCCACTGTCTTCCTTTCACTGGTCACCGTATGAGTTATCTAATCTACTCAGTTGACTTTTTTATTGTCTGGCTTCTTCTAAAAGATAAGCTCCATGAAGTTGGGAACCCAGTCCTGCTCACTACTGAATCCCCACAAGGAGTGCCCACTGCCGAGAAAGTGCCCAATAAATATTTGCTAAATAAGTGAATAAGTAAAATGTTAAAAAAAAAAATGCTAACACAGTAAAGCGTGGCATAAAGCAGTACAACACATAGTGTGGATGGAATTAAAGAGTATGAACTATATTATGAGGTTCCTTTTGTTTCTACTTCATTAACTACAGACAGCTAAAACTCTCTCCTGCCAGTACATGAAAATTTGAGTTGTAGATTGATGTCACAATTGATATTCCATGTGAATGCCATCATAATGCATGAGGTAAAATGTGCACATCATAGTATCCAAACTGTGAGATGCTTGCTATAAATAGCAAATGCATGGAGAGGAAAATAGATAGACTAAATCATATCAGTATCTCTCTAGTCCCTTTCCTCCAAAATAATGGCTTAGGAATGATCAGGTTTGAAGGTGAGGAATGCTATCATCCGTGTATTCTGAATTGAATTAAAAACAGTGTGAAAATAGGAAAAAAAATAGTAATTGAGGTCTGGATCAATTTCCTTCAGATCACTAAGGAAAAACAGTTTTTAAAGTAACAGTCTTTTGAGGTATCATTCACGTACCATAAAGTTCACACTTTTTAGATATACAGTTATTTACTCATAGAGTTTCGCATCCATCACCACTGTCACATTCCAGAACATCTTCATCGCCCCAAAAAGAAACTAGCAGTCACTCCACCTTCCCTCCCTTCCCCTCCAGGCCCCTGGCAAACACGAATCTACTTTCTGTGTCTATGGATTGGCTGCTTCTGGACATTTCACATAAATGGAACCAAAAAATATGTGACTTTTTGTGTCTGGCTTCTTTCACTTGGCATAATAATTTTAAGGTTCATCCCCGTTGCAATATGTATCAGTACTTTGTTCCTTTTATTGCCAAATAGATATGCCACATTTTGTCTGTCTATTCATCAGTTTATGGATATTTTGGATTATTTCCACGTTTTGGCTATCATGAATAATGTTGCTGTGAACATTCATGTAAAAGTTTTTGTGTAGACATATGTTTCCATTTCTCTTGAGCATGTATTTAGTAGAATTGCTGGGTCATATGGTAACTTTTTGCATAACTTTTGAAGAACTGCCAAACTGTTTGTCAGCTTGACTGCACCATTTTATGGTCTGATCAGCAATGTGCCCGGGGTCCAGGATGAGGGGTCCCAATTTCTCCACATCCTCATCAATACTTGCTATTGTCTTTTTTATTATAGTTATCCTAGCAGTATACCCTTTTTTGCTTTTGACTTATATTTCCCTAATGACTAATGATGTTGAACATTTTTAACATACTCTCTAGCCATTTGCATTCATGTATCTTTTGTGGGGAAAGGTCTATTCAAATGTCTGTTTTGCCTACTTTTTAATCGGGTGTCTTTTCGTTACTGAGTGTAACAGTTCATTATATATTCTGGATACAAGTCCCTTATCAGATACAGGATGAGCAAATATTCTCTCCCATTCTATGGGTTGTCTTTTCACTCTCTTGATGGTTTCCTTTGAAGCACGGAAGTTTTTAATTTTGATGAAGTCCAATTTATCTTTCCTCTTTTTTTGTCTTTTGTAATTTTGGTGCCATATCTAAGAAACCATTGCCTAATCAAAGGCCTTATGCTTTCTTCTAAGAATTTTACAGTTTTATCTCCTATATTTAGGTCTATGCCCCATTTTGAGATTCGCATATGGTACAAGGTAGCAGTTCAGCTTCATTCTTTTGCATGTGGATATCCAGTTGTACCAGCAACATTTGTTGAGAAGACTGTTCTTTCGCATGAATGACCTTGGCACCTGTATTTGTCAGGGTTCTCCAGAGAAAATGAACCAATAGGATATATATAAAGAGATCTATTTTAAGGAACTAGCTCATGTGATTATGGGGACTGGCATGTCTGAAATCCTTAGGGCAGGACAGCAAGTGTCAATTCAGGCAAGAGTTGATTTTGCAGTATGGAGTTTGAAATTTGCAGACCAAGCCAAAAGGTGTTTCTATGTCCTGAAGCAGAAATGCTTCTTCCTCTGGAAACCTGCCTTTGCTATAAAGGCTTTCCACTGGTTAGATGAGACCCACCCATTATGGAGGGTAATCTACTTAGAGTCAACTGATTGTAAATGTTAATCACATCTACAAACATCTTCACAGAAACATCTAGTGTTTGACCAAACAACTGGGCACCATAGCCTAGCCAAGCTGAAACCTAAAATCAACCATCATAGCACCCTTCTCAAAAATCAATTGACCACAAATATGTTTATTTCTGAAGTCCTCATTCAAGTTCACTGATCTTTGTGTCTATCATTATGCCAGTATCACAGTGTAGCTTTATAATAAGCTTTAAAATCAAGGTGTGAGTCTTTCAACTTTTGTTTGGTTTGAGATTATTTTGGCTATGTGTAGTCTCTTGCAATTCATATGAATTTTAGGATCAGCTTTTTCTGAAGAAAAAAAGCAGTTGAAATTTTGATAGGTATTGTTAAATCTGTAGATCAGTTTGGGGAGTATTGCCATCTTAGTATTAAGTCTTCCAATTCATGCACATGGAATGTCTTTCCATTTATTCAGATATTTCTAAATTTCTTTAGCCATGTTTTATAATTTTTGGTGTATAAGTCTTATATGTTTGTTAAACTTGCTCTGAGTATTTTATTATTTTTTGATGCTATCGTAGAGATTTTTTATTTCATTTTTTGATTGTTCATTGCTAGTACATGATACATGATTTCTGTGTATTAATCTTGTATCCTGCAACCTTGCTGAATTCATTTATTTGTTTTAATAAAATTTTTGTGGATTCATCAGGATTTTCTCTATACAAGATCATACCATCTGTGACTCTCCAGTATAATGTTGAATAGAAATGATGACAATGGACATTCTTGTCTTTTTCTTGATCTCAGGAAGAAAGCATTCATTTTTTACCCCAGTAAGTATGATATTAGCTGTGGGTTTTTCATAGATGGAAATTTTAGGAAGTTGCCTTCTATTCCTAGTCTGTTGAGTGTTTTTATCGTGAAAGAGTGTTGGATTCTGTCAAAGGTTTTTTCTGCATCAATTTCGATGATCATGTGGTCTTTATACTTTATTCCATTAATATGGTATATTACATTGATTGATTTTCTTATGTTATACCAACTTCACATTCCTAGGATAAATCCCACCTAGTCATGATATATGATTCTTTTTATATGTTGCTGAATGCAGTATGCTAGGATTTTGTTGAGAATTTTTGCATCAATATTTATGTTGGTATGCAGTTTCCTTGTGATGTCTTTGGTTTTGGTATCAAGTTAAAACTGGCCTCATAGAATAAATATTCACTCTGCTTCTAGTTTTTGGAAGACCTTAGAAAGGATTGGTATTAATTCTTCTTTAAATGTTTGGTAAAATTCCCCAATAAGGCCATCTAGCCCTGGAATTTTGTGGGAAATTTTATTACTAATTCAGTCTCTCTGCTTGTTATGGGTCTATTCAGATTTTCTTTACTTTTTTTAAGATTCTATTTATTTGTTTGAGAAAGAGAGCAGGAGCAAGGAAGCAGGGGGAGGAGCAGAGGGAGAGGGACAAGTAGACTCCACACTGAGCATGGAGCTGGATGTGGGACTCCATCTCAGGACCCTAAGATCATGACCTGAGCCGAAATCAAGAGTTGGACACTTAGCCAACTGAGCCACCCAGGCACCCCACTATTCAGATTTTCTATTTCTTCTCGATTTCATTTTGTAGTTGTGACTTTTTAGGGATTTCCATTTCATCCATGTTATCTAATTTGTTAGCATACAACTGTTCATAGCATTTCATTATAATTTTTTTATTCCAGAAAGTTCGGTATTAATAGCCCCTTTTATTTTTAATTTTAGTAATTCAGTCTTTTTTTCTTGATCTAGCTAAAGGTTTGTCAATTTTGTTGATCTTTTCAAAGGAACAGCTTTTTTTCCTCTTGGTTTTTTAATTCTCATTTCACTTATTTCCTTTCTCGGTTGTATTATCTCTTCTGCTTGCTTGGGTTTAGTTTGCCCTTTCTCTAGTTTTGAAGAAACTGGGTGACATTATTGATTTGAGCTCTCTTTTCTTTTTTACCAAAGATGTTTGCAACTCTGAAGTTTCCCAAGAGCACTGCTTTCACTGTATCCCTTAAGTTTTGGTCTCCTGTGGTTTTTTCATTCATCTTAGAGTATCTCCTAATTTCTCTTGTGATTCCTTCTTCAACCCATTTGTTATTTAGAAGGGATGCTGGCCCACTTTTTTGTGAATTCCTCAGATTTCCTTTTGTTCTTGATTTCGAATTTCATTTCACTGAGGATGGAGAACATACTTTGTATGATTTGAGTCTTTTTAAATCTACCAAGACTTGTTTTATGGCCCAACATGTGATCTCTTCTGGAGAATGTTCCCTGTGCACTTGAGAAGAATATGTATCCTGTTGTTGTTGGATGGTGTGTCCTACAGATGTTTGTTAGGTCTAGATGGTGTAAGGTGTTCTTCATGTCTTCTGTTTGTTGTTCATCTTCTGCCTAGAGGTCCTATCCATTATTAAGAGTGGAGATTGAGAGGAGTTCCCTGGTTTCTGCTGATTCTTGAGGCCTAGGAAGGCACCCTCCCCCAACAGAATTCAAAGACCTGACAATGTCCCTGTATTGTGGAATTGCCTGCAGGAGAAACTCTTTTTGGTACTTTAGGCTGCTGTCAACTTATGTCACTAAGACTCGGTATTTATTTGAACTGTAGGAAGATGATGATGCATGTAAAAAAGCCCAGCAGACAGGAGCATTTTATCTCTTTCATAGCCTGGCTCCTTTGCTTCAGAAATCGGGACACCAATACCAGGCCTCCAGGCATAGCCTACTAGAGTTGGAAAGGCTCCTGGCAAGGTTTGGACAGGACACACAAAGAATAGAAGACTCTGTGCTGACTGGATGCTCTGAACAGCATGAAGCGTGGTTTGCTCTGGATCTAGGTCTAAAAAGCTCCTCTTCCATAAATGCTTCCTTACAGAAACCAGAAATGGAGACAGAGCTCAAGGGCTCTTTCACTGAGCTGAGGAAGGCTCTTTTAGCTGAATACAAAGGATGCCTCCTTGCTGACCACGGCTCAGGCTCTTCTCCGTTGGCATGATGCTCATCAGTACTGTAGCAGAAGCAGGCAGCCCACCAAGAAGAATATGGCTGGCAGCAAGCGTGTGTGCCCTTCCAATAAGATTCTCTATTATCCACAGATGGCTCCTGGGGTGATCACTCTGGTGTCAGATGGGACTCGATGTCTGCTTGCCCGCCAGAGTTCCTCTCCCAAGGGAATGTATTCTGTCTTGGCAGGTTTTTGTGATATAGGTGAAAGTCTAGAAGAGGCTGTCCGGAGAGAAGTTGCAGAAGAGGTGGGATTGGAGGTGGAAAGACTGCAGTACTCTGCATCCCAGCACTGGCCCTTTCCTAATAGCTCACTCATGATTGCTTGTCATGCAACTGTGCAAGCAGGGCAGACAGAGATCCAGGTGAACTTGAAAGAACTAGAGGCAGCTGGCTGGTTCAGTCATGATGAGGTAGCCACAGCCCTGAGGAAAAACAATCCATATACTCAGCAACAGTATGGGACATTCTGGTTGCCCCCTAAGTTAGCCATTGCCCACCAACTGATTAAGGAGTGGGTGGAAAAGCCGTCCTGCTCTACTCTGCCCGCTTAGCTCAGATTGAGCCACGTGGATCAGTATCCTGGAGGTGCATAAAAGAGATCAGTTGATAAAGGGGAGGTGACCAAAGGCCATCTCCAACTTTATACTAAGGCAGAGCGAGGATGAATATAGCAGTGTAAGGAAGTTCCTGTTCATAGGCAATCAAAGTGCCAAACTGATAATGACACTCGTCGAAATCAGAGGGAAGTTTGAAGCATTAGTTTGGATATAGGCCCCCATGCACCCATTTTCACTGTCTTGGAAGCAAACATCTTTTGGCATGTATCTCGTTAATGCTGGGTTTACACTAACTGCCAAAATGTGCCTGGTATAATTTTAATTTTATCTTAGTATTGAAGATACATAGCAAATCTCAACCCACTACTGAGTTACCTTTCATCCTCATAGGACTAAGAAAAATGGCACAATATAACATTAAAAAATTCATGTACAGGTATTTTGTACATGGTATTTAAGTAAAAGCCTTATTTCTTTAAGGCATCTGAAGGGATGAAGAAAGTGGGAGCCAAGGTCTTCCTCAGAGTACTCTGTAATAAATCAGACGCAGTGATGTTCTGCTGGGGTAATTGCATCCCAGTGGGGCTTAAGAGAGCTATGTCTTTTGCTGTTACTTGCTCAGCTTGTGACCCAAGGAAAAGATGATCACTTTGCCGTGTCCGATTTCCTAAATATAAAATGGTCACTGCCATTTGCATACTGTTAAGTGTTGTAACTTCAGCTAAGGGATTAATGAGAGCGAACCATTTCTTGTTTTATGGGATAAACTAAATTTAGGATTGCTCATCATTCATGTATGTCATTCCATACCTTGTCATAAGGGAGAATTTATCTGGAGGAAATAAAATAAATTTCCACACACACACACAAAAAAAGAGTGGAGATTGAAGTCTCCAACTATTTTGTTGAATTTCTCCCTTCAGTTCTGTCAAGTTTTGCTTCATGTATTTTGGGGCTCTGTTGGTAGGTACGTGTATACGTAACTGCTGTGTCTTCCTGGCTGATTGACCCTTTGATCATAATAAAATATCCTACTTTGTCTTAGATAATTTTATCTTAAAATCTATTTTGTCTGATACAGGATAGCCATTTTGGCTCTCTTTTGGATACTGTTTACATGGGATATCTTTTTCCGTCCTTTTACTTTCAACCTACCTTGTTCTACAGAAAAACACTTAAAACTAAATTCTTCTGCTATGTATATTTTTATTTCAGGTGTGAATGATGGCTTTTAAACCATTCACCACATTTAAATGAAAATCAACATTAAAAAAATAAAAAATAAAAAGAGTTCTTCTTTCCCCCAGCTCTTAACTAGTTCTTGACTTAACTTATAAGGATTTATTCTAGAGGATCAAATCTGGAGTCTTACTTTCTAGAGGTTCACAAATCTCTTTAATGTCCAACCAGCAGGGAAAGGAAATTCCTAAGCAAGGAACACTGCTCAGGAAGTACTGTACCATGTCTCCAAATCCCTGAGAATCAAGTCGGAAAACTGGAAGCAACAGAAAGCACTATAAGGTAACTTATTTTCACTTTGTTGACAAGTCACTTCCTAAATCTAAATTAACAAAGTATGTAGGACACTTGCGTATAGCTAGTTGGTTATTTTACTCTCTAGCGAAGTACTGTTGAATAGAAATAACATGTGAACCACAAATGCAAGTCACACATGTAATTTTAAAGTTTCTAACAGTCATATTTTTAAAAGTAAAAACGGAAAAATTGTTAATGTAGTTAATAATTATCACTTATTAATAAGTATAATTAACATATTTTATTTAACCCAGTATGTTATCATTTCTGCATGTGATCAACATAAAACTGTTAATTATTCCTTTTTTTAAGATTTATTTATTTAGGGCACCTGGGTGGCTCAGTCGGTTAAGCATCTGTCTTCGGCTCAGGTCATGATCCCAGGGACCTGGGATCTCAGCAGAGAGTCTGCTTCTCCCTCTCTCTCTGTCCCTCCCCCTTCATGCGCGCTCTTTTTCTCTCTCTCAAATAAATAAGAGAGAGAGCAGGAGTGGGAGAGGCAGAGGGAGAGGGAGAGAGAGAATCTCAAGCTGACTCCCCTCTGAGCACGGAGCCAGACTCAGGGCTCCATCTTACAACCCTGAGATCATGACCTGAGCCGAAATCAAGAGTTGGACACTTAACCGACTGACCCAGCCAGGTACCCCAAAATTGTTATTCTTAATTTTCTACTAAGTCTCTGAAATTTAGTCTGCACCTTACTCTTAAAGCACACTTAATTTCAAACTAGCTACATTTCAAGTGATCAATAACCACAATGGCTAGTGGCTACCACTCTGGACAAAGAACTATAGCATTTAAAACTGAAAATGGCCTTAAAATGCTCTATTTTGATCACATCAAACTTAAATAATTTTTTCTTAACCACAATTTATTATACATTGCAATAGCATGACTGCTTATATAATAGGAGTATAAAAACATAATAACCTAACAAGTAGATGTACAATCAGAATTAAATTTACAAATCTTGGAGGTTTCAATCTGAATCAGTAATGACAGCTAACATTTACTGATGACATTTATTAATGACAGCTAACATTAAGCATTTACTCTGTGCTAGGCACTATGCCAAGTATTTTAACACATGGTGGAAGGTACTTCTGTTATCTCCATTTCATAGAAGAGGGAACTGGGGCTGAGAAAGTTTAATTAACTTGGGCAAGATCACAGCATGCAAGTTTTAAATTCATTATTTGATTTCTCATTCTGGCTGGCTCTAGGAGCCTGTGATCCTAGCCTCCAAACTCTACACCTCCCTAAAATGTATCCAAAAACCTGCAGAATTCAGTAATTTTCATATATAAAACTATGAGAGAGAGAAACAGAGAAAGAGCAAAAGAAACTAATTGAATCCAAATATCCCCTGCTTGTGTTCAATTTAACAATTTGCTGACTATTGTGTGCAGTAGCCTTTGGGAATATGAAGGTTTCACTCGCCCCTGGTTGGCATGCTCTCACTGTAACAGACAGCTTCAGACTGGGGTTTGAAAGTCTTGATAAAAAGCAGCTGAAGAAATGTAAACAGTTCAGCATTTTATTTTCAGCAAACAACTTTTCTCAACAGTTCTCATCTCTTTTGCTGGCTCTTATCTAAGCAACAAATAGCATCAATATTAGAAAGAGTTAGAAATCTTATTTATCAGTCCAATGCCTATTAACTATCCTTAATCCATCAATGTACTATTTTATTCTGCATAATTGGGAGGGAGACTAACAGAAAACATACAGATACACTTTCTACACACACAGTGTGATGCATACATCCATATCACATGTAGCTGTCTGAGGTCTATTCCTTATTTAATCCTAAAATCCGTCTAATTAATAATAGCTGATAATTATTGAGTACTATACAGACACCATGCCATGAGCATTTACAAATATTATCCTAACTTTTACAATACCCCTATGAAGAAGTGTTATTCCCCTTTCACAAATGAAAAAACAAAGCCAACTTTTTTCATTGTACCAAGTTAACTATTAATACAAACACCTGTAAAGAATACCATCACCTCATATCTGTATACAGTTATAGATTATAATATTTTCATTTATATTATTTAAACTGACCCTCATAATAAGTTGTGATAAGAGAGCACATGTGCTTACAACTACCAGGACAAGTAGTTGAGGTTCTTTTGGAGTCCTGGGGCAACTTTTAAAAATTTACAGATTGCTCATTTGGGAGAATCTTATTTTATTTACACTCAGCATCCAATAAACCAGAAATGACAGACAAGACCAAATTCTACTCCAGCTGAGAGAAGCTTTCGCAGGGTTTTTAAAAGCCTAACTTCTCCAACCACTCCCATTAACATGAAAACCCATAAAACCAAGAGCAGTACCTGAAGCAGATTCTGATGCTCTCTCGTTAAGGAGTCTTGCCTCCTGTATTATGATAAATAGGTCATGACCAGGCTGTGCAGTACCTTCTGACGAACATCAAAAATCCCAAATTACCAGAGCACCTTGGTGGCTCAGTCAATTAAGCACCAACTCTCGATTTTGGCTCAGGTCATGACCTCAGGGTTTGTGAGATCGAGCCCCAAGCCCCATGTGGGGCTCTGCACTCAGCGGGGAGTCTGCTTAAAGATTCTCTCCATCTGCCCCTCTCCCCACTCCCTCTATCTCTAAAATAAATAAATCTTAAAAAAAAAAAACAACTAAATTACCTAGATTTCATGTCCTAGTTGAGAGAAACTTCAAGTCTTCCATTTTCCCAACCTCACCCTTTTTCACAAGGGGTTGTAAATGCTCTGAGCAAATATGCCCCCAGTATTTAATAGAGGTAGGGTCAGGTCTAATAAGCTGAAGTGAAAGGTATCAGGAGCTGGCTGTTCACAGTTAACTGGGCCAAAGCAATGACAGCTAATCGGGAGTGAACAAAACTTAAGGTTTTCCACCCCTCCATTTCATTTCCAATTATAATTTAATGTCAGAACTGTTGTGATTAATATCATACCTTAACAGCCATTATTATTCCATTTTATAGATGAAAAATCGAGGCTTAGAGACATTAAGTGCTCACTCATGTGCACATAAGTAGTAAGAGACCAAATACCCAAATTCACTCAACTCAAGTTCAAGGTTCTTTACCTTCCAACATCTAATCTCGTTGGGAAATAAACCTATATTCCTGTGGGCTGCCATTATACAATATCCGAGCTATTTTCTTATGGGGAGATAATACTCATAAAACAAACAGGACTCTCTCCATGGGAAATGGGTTTCTAAGTGCCATAAATTCCAAAAGGCTGAGCATTTAGGAACTCTCCAAACTGGCAGGCCTGCTGTTGAAAATGCAGTTCCCACTTTGGAGGCTTCCTGGACACCAGAACTGGTCTCAGTTGTCAGGATGGCTGATAATCACCCCAAGTTTACAGAAATTTCTCCCATTTGGGGATCTCTTTATTCCTTACCCTTAAAAATCTCCTTCCCTTTTGACTGGAAACTTACCATATTAAAATAAGGGTAGGCTGACATTTCATATTCTAGCAGTTGATGTCACCATTAACTTGTTTTATTTATAACCTGAAATAATAAGTTTATGCTTTGCCTCACCAAAAAAACAAGCTCCCTACCTTGACATATCTGTAGACTTACATTGGAATTTCTATTATTTAATAATTATTAAACAAATATATGTAATCTACAGAGTCATTGCCAATAAAACACATACCACAGATTTTTAAAAAGTAACTGGAGATCAGGCCATACCTAAGCAAGCCTCTAGACAGGTCATCTTATTTCCCTGGTAACCTAGTCATAAAATGGTTTTGGTAAGTAATTCCCAAAATCTTAATAATCTTGAGTGAGGAAAAAGACTCCTCAGAATCCAGACATGACCACCGCTGACCTAAATAAATAAATATCAAGCAAAAAAAAAAAAGAACTACCCCAAATTAATCTACATAACGGTCTATCTTTAAAGAAATAATGTGTCATAAGAACAACAAATTGTCACATCTAAGAAACATCAATTCTACAAAGATAAGTCTGCAGACCTCTTGTGGAGAACGCATCACTGACACAGCTAAAACTTTCTAAGGGAGTTTTCTCCACCAATTCGTTAGAATCCTTTAAAAGATCTTGGCTGGCAATCACAATTGCATAGCGATCCCAGGGTCTCAGCCCAGAGATTCTGGACCCACTGGCCTGGATTCTAACATACAGCTAAAGCTTAAAATCATTCACTTAAAAGCAAATGTTTTAAGTAAATTTCCAGAGAGCAGAACTTCAGGATAGCCAATAGGAAATTAAATTCCCTACGGGCTACCCGAAGTGTAGTACTCTCTCACCTAATGTGGAACCTCCTCCCTACCACTGTCCTTTAGAGGCAAAAATGAATTCTTTTCTTCACTATCACCCTTAGCTCAAAACACTGGACTCGGTAGGGGCTCAAGAGAAGTGCCCTTTGATTTAAACATTGATTTCTCCGATTTGGGCAGCTCCAGTAGTAAAGGAAGATTGGGTGTATTGTTCATGCCATTGAAATCAGGTCTCTGGGCCCCTCAGTACCGGTAGGAACCCATAAACATTTAGATCAGCTCTGCAAACCAGTGTTGCTTTAGGGAGGGGTTCTCTCTCCCAACTCCTCCCGATCATTGAAAGAATGGGACCCCAAAACAAGGAATTCAAGGAATAGTCTCGGATCCTGGGTGGGGAGGGGCTGGAGGCACATGCGCTACGTGGACAACTCCCGACGACCCCGGG
This sequence comes from Halichoerus grypus, assembly GCF_964656455.1. Classification (NCBI taxonomy): domain Eukaryota; kingdom Metazoa; phylum Chordata; class Mammalia; order Carnivora; family Phocidae; genus Halichoerus; species Halichoerus grypus. The sequence goes on along the minus strand of NC_135715.1, from coordinate 12,990,439 downwards.
CTGGAGAGGGGAGGGGAGGCCTGGCGGGAGAGCCCAGGGCTGAGTAACACCTCTGCCGGACAAG